>NC_056729.1:349000231-349300231 GCF_019279795.1 Protopterus annectens | reverse complement strand
ACCTGTCTGCCAGGATGTTGGCTATATCGGTCGGTTCAGTGTATTTTGTGCCATTCTGCACTAACTCCGAGCAGATCTGAGAATTGACACTTAGATTCTTGACATAGCTAAAAAATGCCTTGTGGTTATCTTTGGAGTCCATGGCAATTTTTCTTTCAAAGCTAGCCTTGGATGATTTTATGAGGGAATGTAGTTTCTTGCTGATACTGATCAGGGATGTCTTCCCTTCTTGGGATTTTACTCTTGTCTGTACTAGATTCCTCCTCCTATTGTAGAGCTTATTTATGGCAGGGGTCCACCAGACTGGCTTCCTTTTCTTGGAGGAGTGAGTCTTGGTTTTGTTTGGGATAGCACAATCCATGCATTCTTGTAGGTGCCCATAGAGTGCATTAATAAAGGATTTTGCAGCTTGGCCAGCATTATCCTTTAGCATGGGGGCTTTGAAACTTCCCACCTCGGTCTTAAGTAACGTGAAGTTTGCTTTTGAAAAGTTTTTCACAGTGGTTTTTTTGACCGGGGTTGGTGGCAGAATGTGAATATCCAGAGTGATTAGTTTATGGTCACATCTAACCAACGAGGGGTTGACGTCCGGTGTGGAACACCGGTCGCCCATGTTGGTGATGACCAGGTCCAATATGTTGTCACCTCTGGTGGGGGTGTCGACCAGTTGATCCAGGGCATTTCAGTTTATAAATTCTAGGAAATGTTGGGCAAGGGAGTTTGTACTTGAGTAGTTCTCCCAGTTAATGTTTGAGTAATTGAAATCACCCAATATCAGTGTGTTTGGTAGGACCTTTATGTTTCCAGGAATGCAGAGTGTGGGTCCTGGGATATGATGGGTGATCTGTAGAAAGCTATAATTTGAATAGCAGTTTTGGCCATTGTTAGTTGCATATGGATGATCTCTGAAGCATCGTGCTGTGCCACTAACCTGGAGGTGTGGGTATCCTTGATGAAAATGAATACTCCCCCGCCTTTTGTATTTCGGTCCGGGTTTTGTGGCCGAAATGTATGGTATGAGTTGTAGCCTGGTAGTGCTGGGGTGCTCTCTGGAGCCTTAAACCAGGTTTCTGTTACTGCACATATATCGATTTTCTCCATACTGAGGAGTGCCTCGAGTGCGTGCATTTTGAGGTTTATACTTCTGGCATTGAGTAGCATTACCCTCGTTTTTTTGTTACTTGTGCTATTTATGGCAGTGGGTTTGTCTTTTGAGCCTTGCCTAAAAAAAGCAATATGGGGGTGGCAAGAGCCTTGGCCAGTATTCGAAAGCCTAAGGGTGACAGTTGCAAGCCATCTCTAGCGAAGCAGAATGGCTTGTCGAGCATGTCATCCCAGGCTGACAGACACTGGATCCCCTTTGAATGACACCAGAAGCTTAGCCAAATGTTGAAAACTGATATTTTTTTCTCTATACCTTGGTATCATTCTTGGTGAGGGCAGGATGCTACTAAGGGTCAGGGTCATACCGGCTTGGGCTACATGATCAGAGAGCTCCTCCATGTCTCTCTTCATGTAGTCCAGGGAGGTACAGCTCAGGTCATTCACACCAACATGGACAATGGCAGAGTCCTATTTATACTTGTTCTGGAGAGACCTGAGTGTTTATGTTATGTGGCAGATCCTGGCACCCGACAGGCAGCTAACAGTAACCTTCTCCTTGTTCAGCCTAGTGAGTGGGACGTCAGTGTGCCTGACTATAGAGTCACCTATTACTAGTGTGTTGGGTATGTTATTTTGCCTTAAGGGCTGTGATTGCATGGCACACTGGTTTTGTGAAGTTTGTGTTTCATGGTTTGTGTTGGGGGTGGAGGTTGCTTGAATGTCTGCTTTGGAGGTCTGTGTTGCTTTTGCAGATTTTTATTTAGAGCTTCCGAGTATGTTTTCGTGTATTTATGTGTGTTTTTTGCTGGTGCTGGTTTCATAGGTCTATGTGAGACTGGTGGTGTGATGCAAGTAATTCTCTTCTCCTCTTGACTGCCTGGTCCAGTCTTGGGTTGAGAGAGCTTAGCCTCCAGTTTACTGTATAATTGCATCTCTTGCATGTATTAGTCTTTGGTGGAAGGAGGATAGGGTTGTCTGTGTACATAAGGCAATTGTAACATTGCCTCAAAATGCCCAGATTCACCAGTTGGACCGGAGAGTACACCTGAAATTGCCCTTTGGATATGCCTGGATAGGTACAGTGAACTGTTTTACTGATTGGCTGGTAAGGTCGAATAGAGAGCCTTGTTGTTATCTACAGTATAGGAGGGTCTAGTGCTAAGGTTTAGTAGTGCTTGCTATAAGTTTTGAGCAAGTGTCGGGATGAGAAGTGAATGGTTTGAATGCTTAAGTTGAAAGTTTGTCTAGTTCCAAGGGAAAAATTGAAGAGTAGACTTTGTGGAGCTGGGAATAGTTATACCCTAGTTACCTGGCACGCAAAACCACGCAAATGCAGGTTTTATAGCAAGGAAATTAAAGAGATAGAAAATGGCCAATAAACTACTAATTTCTGGGCTGAAACCACTCCTCCAGGGACAGATAGGCTGCTCAAAGCTCCCTGTCTCACAGTGAACACAGAAACTTCCTTCTGTCCATGTAAGGTATGGGCAAACACAGAAACTTGTAACAGCCCTGAATTCAGCACTAACCTGAAAACTGGACTATACTAGCTTAGAAAGGCGGGAAAACAAGTGTATTTTTTGTTTTGTTTTTTTCAGGAAATAAAGCAGATACAATAAAAAAAAAACACTTTAAATGCACAAAAATGGCTATCACACTTATTACCTTTCCTACTTGAGCTATTTGCTCCCAGTATCTTGGTTCCTTTCTTAGGTTTCTCCACTTAATTCCAGCATCCTCTTGCCTATTTTCTGTACCCCAGCATGCAGTCATCCCTAATGGCAAAATCTCCTTTCTACATTCTCGTATCAGCTTAGTTTGTATATTGGTTTTTGTTACTTCATGAATATAATATAATCTATATTCTGTACGGTTATTATTATTCACCTTAAGGATCTGTATACAAAATCCCACTCCCTGTTTCTATTCTTGAACTTTCCCTTGCTTCATTATCATCCCTTTCCATTTTGAGTTATAGCCTTTTGCTTGTATTATGTATGTGAGCCTTAAATATGTAGATCCAAAATATCCCTTCAAATCAGGTAAACCTGAAATCACCTTCCTCTATTGGAAGGATCAACATATCCCACTTAATTCTTTCCCTCTTTACTTCCGAGATAAGTTCCTTCAGTTCTTAATTTATTATTGTCCACAACTTCTCCTTAGATTGATAAAAGTATGCCTGACCTGTATACAAGACTAAACGGACTAAAAGCATTTTCACTGCTTGCATCTTACTATCCATACCATAAGTAAGATTTTCCACTTTCTCAGTTTTTATATTATCTTTTGTTTAGTCACTTTCCACATATCCTTAACTGCCATAACAGAAACCTTTTTAATCCATACTCTTAAATACTTCATTTTATCATGCCCCCATAAGTATGGGTATTGCTGAACCAATTTATGTGTGGTAACATAATTTAGTGCTATAGCCTTTGTTTTATCTTTATTAGTTTTATATCCCAAAAATACTTCTCAAAATGTTCCAGAACACTGAGATGTCCTTTTCTGAATTTATTAGATACAATATAATGTAATATGCAAATCAAGCCAACTTTTCTTGATTACCATACCAATTATATCCTTGCATTTCTGAGTCCCTTATCTACTTTGCAATGTCTCTAAATGTAAAGCAAATAACAAAGGGGAAAGTGGGCACCCCTACCTGGTTCCTCTGTTCAAATACAGCTTATCTGAGAGGAGACTTCCAACTTCAGTGCTTGCTTCAAATCCTTCATATGTCCTTCTAATCAACCTTGTAGGAGGAACTGCAAACGCTTCTATTGCCCTACTCATAAAATCCTGCTTACTCTGTCAAATGCTTTCTCTGCATCAAAGCTCACCAACTACAGAGGTATGTTCTTACATTCTGCTTCCATTTAGATGATCATTGTTCGATTAATTTTGTCAAATGTTTGCCTGCCCTCCACAAATCACAATGATCCATATCTATCAATTTTGGCAACAGCTTTGCCATAGTTTTATCTAGTATAGACATAAACACTTTGTAATCGTGGTTTAAAATTGAAATTGGTCTGTATGAAGCTAAGTCTGAAGGGTTTTTTCCATCTTTAGGTAACACAGCCACCACAGCTTTCTTCCAAGATGTTGATGCTTTCCCTCCTTTTAAAATACCATTAAACAAAATCTTCCAGATCTTTATCATGTTCTTTCCTCTTAATTTCCAAACTTCCATAAAAGTACCACTTGTTCCTGGAGACTTTCTTGAAGATCGATTATACATCACTGTTTTTATCTCTTCACCTCCTATCTTAACTGTTAGTGGTTGAGCCTCATCTACCTCTAACCTTGCTATAATTATGTCTTCAACAAATATTTCCATTTGTACTCTTTCTTGATTTCTGTGGTTCTCTGCTTTACACAAATTTTCTTAAAATTTCCAGAATGCCTGTAAGACCTCTGCAGGATCTGTGCTTATTATTATTATAGGTTCCCTAGGTTTGGAGAAAACCCTTGTAGCATTATGTTGCCAAAGTCATTGTGCTAAACATTTTTATGCTCTGGAGTTATCAAAAAAATAGTTGCTTAACTGCAATGTTTCTAAACTCATGCATATTATCCAGATACGCCCTTATTTTTGGTTAAGCATTCTGAATTTGCTCCTCCTCTTGTTCTTTGAGATTCCCCTTATTCTACAATACTTTAACATTGATTAGCACCTCTAAGTAATTTCTATTTCTTTTTAACCATATCTCCTTCTGTTTTATTTCAACCCTATTTTTAAACTCCATTTTTATTTTATCCCAGTCACTGGCTATTACTTCTGAAGTTATTTCTCTCTTCCCTAACAATTTTCAAATAATTTCAACTATCCATTCTTTAAATTCCTCTCTTTTTAACAGGTAGATGGGAAAGTGCCAGTTTATTAGTTTTTATTTCAATACCCTGCATTTTTATCTTAATTTTTATTGATGCATGATCAGAAATAGCACATGTTCCTGTGAAATCTATTTTTTTTGTAACAGTATGTATGGAACAATATGTAAATTCTGTCCAAGTTCCTACTACTGAATTCACATCTTCCATGTCAAATATTTTTATAAATTTCTTCAGAAATGTACCCTCTTTTCTTATCTAGGTCCCCCAACACATCCTCACTATTGCAAATCAATTTTCACTTCCCACCTATAAATAATATTCCCTGCTGAAAGCTGATTATTTCTCCTCAAATTTTCTCAAGTTCAATAATAGCAGTTTTTAACCATTGTAATCCTCTTCCTTTGCCAGTGGCCTCTTACTACCATAAATCTACCATTTTTGTCTTTTTTTCCCTCATCTGTCACTATTGGAGCTCCACTAGCAATTATTTTAATTACTCCCCTTTTCCTCTGTTCGTGATCTTCTGCTGAATATCCATTCAGATATCCTCTCTTTGTCAAATTCACATGCTTATTTCTTTCCAAATGCATCTCCTGCAGCATTGCTATTTGCAGTCTGCATTTCTTAATATAATTCAATACTTTTTCCTTTTTATCTATACCTGTAAGGCCATTCACATTCCAGGGTAATATGGATAACATAGACATCATGATAAAAAGCTATTGCTCTTACCTATTATACATGATAGTTTTTAATGAGCTTTTCCAGCTTTTGTGTTACATTCACATACTAATGTTTGGCAGGCTGATCTTTTGTACAGTTGTTTCTTCTCATCTCCATTTGATACACACAAGGGCTTTTGCTCAGATCTGTGGCAGGTGGTGGAAGTCATAAAACAATGTCATTCCTCTATGCTTCCAGAACACTAATTAGTTCACTCCAAAGACATTACTGACTTTGTGTCTCTGGCTGCATTACAGACTGTGAGATAGCATCTTTATAGCTTAGTCCATAAAGTGATTTAATTTCAGATATATTTTAAAGTTTGCTGGACTGAGGTTAACCTTCCATTTAAAACATATACATTTAAACAGTTACAATAGTGCATGGACATTCCTGCTCTAATAGGGCACACTGTGCATATATTTCAAACACAAGCACTTTACAAATACCTTTTCAGCACAAATGTCTGTACAAATCAGTTTGGTACACACATGACATAGAGTTCTAACACATTTGTAATGCAAGCATCTTGTATAAATCAGTTTGATATTCACAAATGACATATAATTATTTACAAAATTCCAGCTAGCTGTGCTTGGCAGTACCTCTTATCGTCACACAAGCATCTACTGTTATGACAAGTTAATTTACACAACTGTAATTTCTTATTGACTGGGTTAATTTAAACGTTAACATTTTATGTTACAAAACTCACTCCCATTCTCTAAAAAAGCCTTCATTGATTAATCCATCTATACTATAATATCCATTTGCTTCTTCTAACTTGATGTGGTTTACCCATCCCAAGCTTTGAGTTTTCATTTTCTTTCAAACTTAAAATTTCAGGTTTATGTTATTGAGACCTAGACCATTCCATAACAATAGATTATTTCACCCAGCACAGCAGACAACCTTGTCTGTTTGATTATCAAGTTATAACTGTGAAAACCTCCCACATGCCTCATAAGCACCCCCACCCCAACCCCATTGTTTGGAAGTGTTTGAAATGTAAATGCCATTCGTAATATTCTAATATTATTTCACATTTTATTCAACCCTTATCAACTGTATAACTTGTGAAATGCACATATAGTGGATGAAGGAAGCCCCCACCTCCACACAAATGCCAGTAAATAAAGCATTTCCTTCTAATTTTAACATTTCACTGTTAACATATTTTGCTAGAAGGAAGATAGATGCCAACAGTGGGGAAAAATTATCAATTAGTATGCAACTGAGACAAGGTACTTGCTTCCCATATTGATTTCTCCCAGTTTACTTCTGTATTCACAGCCTTCTGGATCTACATTTTACATACTCAAAGCCCTTCAAAACATTGTTTAAGGCAAATCTACTGGACACATTATTACTCAGCAATCTTCTCTCAGCTGGGGTGGGTGGACTAGCTTATCAAAAGTCCTGTAATATACCTACTACTAATGAGGGAAGTCTTCCACTGCATAATAGTTTTCCATTCTTTTTCAAACTTTAAGCTGTTATCGCATTTCACTGAAGAGGAAACCTCTGATGTTGTCCATTTTCATCCTTTCCTCAACTAATGGGATCAGATCTGACTCAGACGTTTTGCTAGCTCGTGGCCACCAATGAACTCTTGAGCTCCTTCCCTACCCACAATGCACCAGCCCTAACATTCCTCAGATCTCATTTGCCACTTTAGCATTCAGACGTGGTCACCTCCAGCTCTCAAGTTTCAGTGAGAAATAAGTTAATTTTTCATACTTTCTGTCTAGAAATGTCTATGATCAACTATTTGATATTTTATCTTTGTTTCTTGTGTTTTCTGTCTTACTTTTTCAGTGTAAAACCTTTCTACCATTGTTGGTAGACCTAACTCCTTCCCTTTATCCTTTTTTACATGTAGTGTAATCTCTGTAATTACTATTATTGGTATTTTTCTTTATATACAAGTTTTTTCTTGTAGTTTCTCAAATACCATTTCTGGTATTTTTCCTTTTCCTTTCTACCTATTAAAAAAAAAGTTTAACTGTTCTCTCATAACTACAAAAATGTCTGAGAAAGGTCCAGCAGGTTTTAAAAATGCAACAAGTGTGGGCATAAGTTGCCTTTGCCTGATGCTTACAGTCTTTGTGTGTATTGTGAAGGGCCAGAACACTTACAACTGGACTGCAATATTTTTCGTGGGTTCAACCCCCAAGCTTTAGCAGACAGGAGAAATAAGCTGATTTTGAAGGGATTACTGCCATCTTCTTTTTCTGAAGCCAAAGACCCATCAAAAAGGTCTAGATCTTAGGATTCTTCAGCCTATACTTAACTGTAGCCAAAGCTACATCAGGTCTGACCATCACCGGATCCGACCATACACATTTTGGATCCTACAACCTTGGATCCAACCAAACATACTTCGGATCCAGAGCCCTAGCCAAGTCTTACAGAAGCAGATGTGGAGGGGACAATGTGGAAATTTTTGACAGAGCAAATTCAAAATGGAGTTCTCATGGTTTCTACCCCTTCAGGTCAAGAAGTCCATCCATCTCCCACTCCACCGATAACAGCTTCTTCTCTAATTCAACCTGTGGTTTTAGAGCCCTCGGATCTGAGCCTTCCGAGTCCATCTGGTTCAGATCCAAAGAGACCACCGTCTTCGGATCTGACCATTGTTCTGAGTGCAGTGGCTCCAATATTCTTGGAGCTGGATGACTCTCGAACCCGAAGCTTCCCTGTTGGATCTGAGAGAATGGGTTTGATGTCAAGGTTTTCGGAGCCATCTCTTCCTCTTGGAGCTTTGGCACGGGACAGCTCTGCTCTAACTTCCATGTCAGGTGGATTGTTCTTGGGGTGGAGGAAAATGGCAAGCCAGAAACTTGCCTTCTCGGCTTCGTTGGTTTCCTTCTCCCTGGAGCAGTCTGCCTTTGAGGTAGTGAAGAGAGTGTTCTCTGATCTGCTAGGTCAAATGGCTTATGCCCCCTCGGATTCACCCTCTACTTCTCAGATGATGTTGCACTGTAATCCTCAACATTCTGCCCCACAGGGACAGCCAACCCAAAGCTTCCAGCCTACCCAGCAGGGCATTTCGGTCTCTTCTGATACTTTTACAGACCACCCCACCAAGGAAGTCCCTAGGAAGCAAAGGTGCAAAAGGAGGCACTTGGATTCTCCTCAGGAAACAATCACTGAGGATACTGATTTCGAAGAAGAGGAGAGGTCCCCAAAATCACCACCCGATGACATCTCATTTGAGGATATTCTTGAGATCCTGAAGCAAATGGGTGGCTGGTCTTCCCAAGATCCTTCTCTTGAGGAATCAGTATTTCTAAAAAGTATTTGGTACTGGTGTAGCTACCTCCTGGGTTACTCTGCCAGCCAGTGAACTTATTGATTTGATTTCCAAGCAGGCATGGAAGAAATCTGATATGATTGAGCCAGTCCCCAAGAGACCAGACAGGATTCTGGCTCCACCAGTAGGCTGAGGATATTGGAGTAAAGGAGTTCCAGGAGATGCCATGGTTGTGGTAGTGGCTACAAAAAAGGAACTCGCTGAACAGAGTTTCACTGTCCATCTTCCTAACAGAGAATCAAGTGCTATAGACAGATTTGGGAAGCATGTTTATTATTCAGCAATGTTAGCACTTAGAGCATTGAACTGTTTAGCACATTTTACTAGCCACAAATGGATTTGATTAAAGAGTTATCAAATTCTCTTTCTGGAATGGGAACTGCTGAGGCTCAATCTTCAATAGTGTCTCAGTTGACTACCCTGCAGGCTATATCCAATTTGTCCATGAGGCTTATCTTGCATGCTGCAGAAGATGCCTCAAGGGCTGCGGGTTGAGGCATTTCCATTAGGAGACATGCCTAGATCCACCTGTGTGATTTTGGGGAGCCCTTCAAGTCATCGTTCATTAGTGCTCCCTTTGATGGCACTTCTTTATTTGGCCCCATAGTAAAGGACACACTGTCCAGGTGTGAGAAAGATGGAAAGACCCTGTCTACATTGGGTGTGCATTTTTTGACCCCTCAAAGGACCTTCTCCAGGAATCAAAGGGGAGGTTGAAAAATGTGGTTCAGAAAATCTCAAGGTCCTTTCCAGGACACTCGTGAAGTTAGTTCCCCCAGAGGCAGAGGGGGAGCAATATTGGAAGACAACACCCCTGTGGGAAAGGAGGTCCACAAAATAGGGGGTCTGGAGATTCTTTTTCCAATAGACACTTTCAGAGCTCCTGAATGGAGACCCAATTGCCTACCTCTGGAGGCAGTTTGTGGTCACTTATCTCTGCACCAGAAAGCCTATCTAAGTATAACAAAAGACAGTTGGGTGCACAGAATTATTTCCAGAGGTTATATCATTCCCTTTTCCCTATCTCCCCCATTATCCAGAAACATTCCTGATATTCCACCCAATCAGAGGAAAGTAGCAATAGTAGAAATCCAAAAACTGCTTTAAAAAAGGAGTCATCCAAGAGGTCCCACCAGATCAGATAGCGTCTGGAACTTACTAAAAATTCTTTTTAGTGCCAAAGAAAACAGGAGACTGGAGACCAGTTTTGGGTCCCAGTGTCTTGAACAAGTCAGTTCAGCACACAAGGTTCTGGATGGTCACAGTTCAGACTATTCTGCCCTTTTTGGGCAAAGACAACAGGATGTGCTCGATAAATCTTCAGGATGCATACTGTCACATAAAGATGAACAGATGATCCAGAAGGTACTTACACTTCCGGCTGGGAGTCAGTCATTATCAGTTCAGAGCACTGCCCTTTGGCCTCACCGTAGCCCCCAGAGTGTTCACCAAATGCATGGCAGTGGTTGCAGCTCACTTAAGACTCCAAGGATTCCAGGTTTTTCCATATTTAGACAACTGGCTCATTACCACCCCAACCAGTCATTGACTGATAGAAACTCAGGATCAGGTGTTACAGATCTGTTCGCATCTTGGAATAACCATAAATTACAGCAAGTCTTATCTGCAACTAATCCAGACATTAGAATTGATAGAAACAGTGCTCAACACAGTTTCTATGGTAGCTTATGTTCCTCTACCAATGGTGCAATAAATAAGGACACAGGACAGGAAAATAATTTGCAGTACCAAAATTTCAACAAAATGAATTCTGCAAGCCTTGGGATCAATGTCATCAGCATTAATTTTAGTCCCTTTTACAAGATTCCACATGAGGATTCTTCAGTGGATGCTAGCAAAACAATGGTCAGTGTTTTCTCAGCCCATGCCAACGAAGATAAGAATAATCCAGGTTTTCAAACAATACCTTTCTAGGTGGATTCAGGCAAAACAGCTATTACAAGGTCGTCCTTTCATCCTCTCTTAGCCCAAGGCTACAGTGACCACAGACACTTCCCGAGGTAGGATGGAGGGGCACTTCCTGGGGAAAACAGTCCAAGGCACTTGGCCCCCTGTAGAGGCCAACCTGTATTTCAGTATTCTGGAGATCATAGCTCTCAGCATTGCAGGCATTCCAGGACTCTCTTCCTCTTGGGGCAGTTGTACTCCAGACAGACAACATGCCAGTAGTCTGGTACATCAACAAGCAAGGGAGAACCAGATTTTATCCCCTGTGTTGATAAGCTCTCAAAATGTGGCAATGGGCAATATCTTCCAACAGCTTTCTAATAGCAATGCATATTCTGGTGGTGCTACAGTAGCGTTGTCACCTCACAGTTAGACGTTGCCTGTTCAATTCTCAGTAAGAGCGTCTTCTGTGTGGCGACATGCGTGAATGGGCGTTCCTTCGTTGAAGGTTGTGCGTTAGACCCGGCAAGCCAGCACGTAAAAATCTACTGCCAATCATTAGCAGACCGGAGTTCCGCTGTGATGACCCCTAACCGGGAAAAGCCGAAAGACACAGCAACATTCTGAGGAAGTCCAGTGCAATAGCAGACAAACTGAGCAGGTCCATTTTACTACCTCATGATTGTTCTCTCAACAACAAAGTGACAGAAATGATTTTCAGATAGTGGGATCAGCCATGCTGCAATCTTTTTGCATCTCCCCTTAGCAACAACTGCAACAGCTTCTTCGCCTGATCTCCCCACCAGGGAAGGAAATCACTGTGGGAGGCTCTGCTCTACAGTTGGTCCCTGGTCTTCTGTATGCTTATCCTCCAACTCCCCTAATTCCCAAATTCCTTTAGAAAGCAGTCCTGTTCCTGTTGAAGAGCAAAGTCATCCTCATTGCACCTTACTGGCCTCTGCACATTTGGTTAACCTTCCTTTGGCCTCATCTACTATACCCACCTTGGATTCTGGATCCAATTCCAGACCTTTTGACTTACCCAACAGGCATGATCCACCCAGATATCGCAAATCAAAAACTAACAGCATCAATTCTCCAATTCCTTTAATAGCCAGGCAACTAATGCTTTCTTCCCCTGTTCATTCCATACTTTTATCTTCCCATAAACCTTCTATTAGGAAACTCTACAGGAGTAAATGGAGAAGGTTTGTTTATTAGGCAGAACAGAATCAGACAGACACCTGCTCACCTCCAATTTATTCTGTTCAGGAATTTTTAAATTTGGTATTGCAAGCCTTAATAGATTCTCCCTTTATACCTGCAGATAAATGTGACCTTAAATTTTTGATGTGGAAAACTTTTTTTTTGTAGAAATTACATCTGCTAGAAGAATTTCATTACTTCATTTATTATCTTCTAAGCTCTTATATTTGATTTTTCATAAGGATGGGGTCACGTTATGTACCAACACTTCCTTCCTAAGGTGGTGTCAGAATCCAACATTAACCAATCCATTAACTTGCCAGTATTTTTCCCACAATATACAAATAAAATGGAATATATGCTGCCCTTACTGGATGCTCATAGACAATTACATTTCTACCTAGACAGGACAAAAGAGATTTGAAAGCCGGATCAGTTATTTGTTTCCTTTGCAAATAATAAATTGGGCAAATCTGTTACAAAGTTAACTCTAGCTAGATAGCTGACAAGTTGCATCTCCTTTATCTGTAACAAACTGAATCTCCCCTTACCAAACCATTAAAGGCTTATTTAACCAGATCAATGGCAACTTCTGCTGTATTCCAGTCTAGAGCTTCTATGGACAGTATATGTGCAGATGCAGCTTGGTCAAATCATCATACCTTTATCACTCATTGCAAACTAGATTTGGTCTCGAGGGGAAGAGCAGTCTTTGGCTCAACTGTACTCAAAAATATCCTTACAGTCCATCCAGGAATTTAGGTAGCTGGGGACTCCTTCACATTGGCTGAGGAAAGGATGACAATGGACAGCATCAGGTAAAGAAGTTATGTACTTACCATAATATTCCATCTGTAATGTCCATTTTCATTGTTCCTCAACTCCCCACCCACCATCCCCTTCCATATTTCATAACTGACGTCTGGAGGAATGAAGTACTTCTGGACACCTATGTCCTTTGTATTGAACTCCAGTAATGTTATTTCTTTTATAGGCTTCCTGTCAAGCTGCAAACAAAATCTGAGGGATTTTATGGGTGGCACATTATGGGTAGGGAAGAAGCTAGAGAGTTCCTTGGTGGCCAGGAGCTAGTAAAATGGCTGAGTCAGATCTGAGGATTAGATCCAATCCAATTACTTGAGGAAGAATGAAAATGGAAAACACAGATGGAACGTTATGTTTTTTTCTTTTTTTTTAGCACAACATACACCTTTATTACTACTTAGTTTCAAATAGTGACCATTTGAAATGTTGAGACCCTCTAGAATGAGTCCCAAAACATAGAGACTAAATGGCTGAAAAACAGACTTGCATATACTAAGTCCCTGATAGCCATTTCTGAGAATATTCCCTTTTTTCCGAGATATGGCGATCTCAGAGTTGGTATATAAAAGTTCAGGGGGTTTGAGCCCCTGCAAAAATGAAGTTTAAAGGAGAAAAGTGATCTTTGAGATTCGCTCTTTTCCTGGGTTTCCTTTCTTTTTTTTTTTTTTTTTTTGGCTTGTTGGCATTTCAAGTATTGACATTTTACTATGGAGCCATTTCAAACCATAACTTATTTGCCCATCTTCACTTTGCCTGACTTCTTTTACTGCAGCATTTGCAGACATCTGCCTCTGCACAGTACATGCTCTAAACATTCCCAGTTCTTCATTATGCACAGATATTCTGTAATTTGTAATTTATTCAGAGATAAAAGTGTGGTTATTTCAGATCTGTCAGACATTTCACTTTGTTGTTTTTAACTTATGCAGTAGATCCCAATACTCTTTGTCCTTGAGGTCATACTCATGAATAAATTGCACTGCATCCTGCAAATTTTTAAAGGGCTAAAATCCACTTGAAAATATACTTGAAACACTGCCAGGTAAACATGAATGCAATTGGCTCAGTCTAAATTCTGTCATAAGTTGTACTCTTTGTCATTGCAGCCATTCTCAAAGTACACTTGTCTGTCACCAGTTTTAGACACCTTGTCTGGACACCAAAGCAAAGACAAGATTTAATCCTTCACCTTGTATATTTCATATCCCACTATAATACATCCTATTTATTTCATCACTCCCTGCCCACCCTATGCAAAATCCTATGTTCTATTTCATGTTTAACTTGCACAGCATGTGAACCAGTTCGGGTTGGTCATTTTTCCAGCACAGCTTTGTCCTCCTCCTTTTTCCGATATCCAAATGATATGATATTTCTCCTGTGTGCCCATTCTTTAAAATCTACTTACCTTTATTTTAATTCTTCCAGGTCTGTAAGTCCTGGTTCTCTTTTTGTCATGACTTAATAGAATCAGTATGGGAGTACATGGCTTTTACCATCTAATTTTCTTGTACCGTGGCTTTTACCATGTGTATTGCAAGCTGTTCAATTGGGCGGCCATGGTGGTGCAGTGGTTAGCATTGTCACCTCACAGTAAGAGGTTCTCCGGTTTGATACTCGGCTGGGGTGCCTTCTGTGTGGAGTCTGCATGTCCTCCCTGTGGTCGCGTGGATTTCCTCCGGGTGCTCCGGTTTCCTCCCACATCCCAAAGACATGCTATAGGTGGATTGGACACTCCAAATTGGCCCTAGGTTTGAGTGTGTGTGTGCCTTCAGTGGAAGGTTGGGTGCCGGGCTGGCAACTCGACACCGTAAAACTCCACTGCCAATCATGAACGGACAGGTGATCCGCTGTGGCAACCCCTAACCGGGAAAAGCCGAAAGAAGAAGAAGATTTCATGCTGTTCAATTATTTTCATATTCTTGCCTTTTACTGCTTCCATCAGTTTGACTGAAAGTACACATCCATCTCCGTTCTCACTTGCAAATTATCAAATTCAACTTCCCCAGCCACTTTGAATGTCTACTGTCACATCTGACCATTGCTGCTTTTGCAACCTTCTTTTTTTTCTTTTCCTTTTAACAGTTTTGGCCATGTACTTCAGTACTTCTCTGAATCATACTTCCAAATTTGAAACATTATTAACAAAGCTGGTGATGGAAGAATTTGATGAGGGCTAGACTATTTATATTTATATTACCTACTTCAACCTCACTATTTGAAACATTCCAGATGTCAGCATCAAAAGCAAACTTTCTAGTCTCAGCATTAATTCTTACATTGCCCAATGGATGGCTAATTGTCTCGTTTACTAAACTCACACAGTTCAAGTAAGATGCAACAACTCTACCTGGACTGCTAGTTTGTCCTCTCCTGGTTGCCACTTTCTTAACAGAGATAAAATCAGGCATCCAGTAATTATTTATTTATTGATTAACCCTTTTTCATCAGAGGCCCAGGGAGAAAAGCTCCAAGGTATCCTATTAAATGTAATGAATGTTTACAATAGCACATTTTATAATTCAGTTTCAGTGAATACATAGCACAATAGTCATTATAATAAAATTTGCACTGATATTCACAAACATCAATACACAAGTATCATATTGAGAATTTGCAGGTAGAAATATGGTATATAAGATAGGTAGGACTAATTTAAGAAATACAATAGAGTGAGATATTAGAGGGGATAAGCAAGTTTAAGTGTTACTAATAGAATAGAAATGTTTTGTTTGTCTTTTCAGCTTTTCCCAGGTTAGGGGTAGCCACAGCGGAACTCCGGTCCGCTAATGATTGGCAGTAGATTTTTATGGTGCCGAGTTGCTAGTCCGATGCCCAACCTTCAGCAAAGGCACGCCCATTCACGCATGTCTTTTGGAGGCCACTCGACCGCGGGGAGGACATGCAGACTCCACACAGAAGGCACTCCAACCAAAAATCGAACAGGAGAGCCTCTTGCTGTGAGGCAACAACGCTACCGCTGTACCACCGCGGCTTTGACGATAGAATAGTAATGTGGTTGCGCTAATTAGAAGTAGGCATAGTAGTTTAAGAAGTACAGTAAAGTGAGGTATTAGAAAAAAATAAGCATGTTAAGGGATTTAGTGCTTTAAAGGGACGTGTAAGAAAGGTGATAAAGGGTGTTAGGAGGACTGTGTTCCAGATGAGGAGCAGGGAAAAAGCCAAAAGGCACAGAGAAAGTGTTTTAATAATGGTTTGAAAAAATGAAGGTGTGAGACCTGACTAATATAGGAATTTTGTTCAAAGTTCTATCTACTGTATACTGTTGGAATAGATTTTAACCCTAGCAGCCCTTTGTGGTTGTGGATGATAAGTTGTTTATCTTTTGATCGAAGGAGATGGTTTAGACGGTAGTATTGGGGTAATTGCTGGGCAGGTGGTTGGGATTTTGAGTTAAGATGACCTAAAAATAAAATAGGTTGTGTGGAAGTCAGAGCCAATTATGTGTTTATAGTTTTAAATAGTGGTTGGCCCGCTAAGATTTGTTGCAAGCGAATCTAGCATCTTTGTTATACCATTGTTCAAGTTCAGAACCAAGTGAGGCTTGTAGATTGATCCTGACAGGAGCTCATATAAGAGAGAGGGTAAGAGGTAAGTATTATTCTATATTACTTCTGGCAATAATACAAAAATCATCCCTGAATGTCAATCAAAATTACTTGGTGTTATACTGATAATAGCCTACGGTTTGATCTACATATATCCCAAACAATAAAAGTTCATAAAAAACTGGGTATCTTATACAGGAACAAAAATTCCTAACTGATACTTCTAGGATTGCTATTTCTAGAACCCATCTCCTCTCACCCATGCTGTATGCCTCCCCTGAAGGTTTTGGGCCAAAAGTGACTGGTATTTGGAACTGTTCATAATTCCTTCCACCTTGACTAAAGCCCCAGTTCCAGCTGAAGAAAAGCAACCCCAAAGCATGATAGTGCCACCACCATGCTTCACCATGGGGATGGTGTTCTTTTGGTGAGGCAAAGTGTTTTTGTGCCAAATGTACCTTTTGAAATTATGGTGAAAAAGTTCAACCTTGATCTCATCAGATCATAACACAGTTTTCCACATGCTTTCCAGAGACTTGATGTATTGTTTTGCAAATTTTAGCTGGGGCTGGATGTTTTTATGTGTAAGAAAAGGTTTCTGTCTTGCAACCCTACCCCATAGTCCAAACATATGGAGAATATGGAAGATTGTTGTCACATGTAGTACACAACCAGTACTTGCCAGAAATTCCTGCAGCTCCTTCAGTGTTGCTTTAGGTCTCTTGGCAGCTTCCCTGACCAGTTTTCGTCTTGCGTGTTCATCGGTTTTGGAGGGACATCCAGTTCTTTGCAGTGTCACTGTTGTCCCATATTTTCTCCACTTCATGAAGACTGTCCTCACTGTGTTCCATGATATATCTAAGGCTGTGGAAATTTTTTGTACCCTTCACTTGACTAATACCTTTCAACAATGAGAGCCCTTTGATGCTTTGCAAGCTGTCTGCGACCCATGACTTTTGCTGTAGCAGGCAACTGAGTAAATGTCAGAAAATCCTACTAGAACAGCTGAACTTTATTTGGGGTTAATCAGAGTCTCTTTAATTGATGGCTGGTGTGTACCCAAGAAGACTGAATGCTATAATTAAATCAAAAGGTGCTTCAACAAAGTATTAGTTTAAGGGTGTGCACACTTATGCACCCAGTGTATTGTAAGTTTTTAATTTTTTTATATTTTTCCCTTAATAGATTTGTTTGTTTTTCAATTGAATTGCACAGGTTATAGGTCACATTAAAGGTGGGAAACGTTTTGAAATGATTTATTGTGGTTTAATTTTTTTATATCACAAAAAATGGCATTTTAACAGGGGTGTGCACACGTTTAAGATCCACTGTAGCTCTTTGACAGATCTTGTCCCCAAAACAAACCATATTAATAATCAGTCAGAAGTGATCCTGAAACTGCTATTTGCTTTCATACATTACCTGTCCTCAACCTTTTGGGCAAAGCTCAAATACTCCCCAGGTGGAAATCAAGTAAGTGCCAGCCTGTGACAACACAAGCCCTCTGAAACTCTGACTTTGTTAGCCATATATCAGTTCCCCAAAGACAGTTCTCATAAAAAAATAAAAAAAAACATTAGGAACTTTTAATAAAAATATTCTGGTAAAAAAAAAAAAAAAACAAACATGCTGTCCCTTTTGAGAGGTTGTATCACCTTTAACTGAGAACATATAACAAAATACAGTAGTGATATTGCTCTTATAGATATCGTTACCTCCAAAACATCATATCAATAATCAGTCAAAAGTGATCCTATAAAAGCTGCTTGATTTCATAAATCAGCTGCCCACATCCCTTTTGTCCAGAGGTCAAATAGCACCCAGGTGGACACCAAGCATAGTGGCATACTGTAGCAACAAAAGCTCGCTGAAAACCTGGAGTTACCAACTATATATGTAAGAAGCCATATATCAGTTCCACAAAGACAGCTCATAGTCAACAGATGCTACCTCCCAAAAATATCAATAGTAAGTCAGAAATGGTCCTGTAGATACTGTATATTTTCATATATCACATTCCTTCTCAAAAATGATACCCACATTCTTTATAGTTCTAATATCTCACTGAGAAGAACAAAAAATTTAAGCAACAGTACCTTGTTTCAACTTGCTGTTATTAGATGCATATACTGATCCTAACAAGTCATATTTTTATTCAATAATTTTCATGTAATACCCATATGTTTTTACATGCAGCATGCATTCTCAACTCTTTCCTCATAAATGCATTCACCTTCTCTGTATACCTGATGTTTGATTGTGAAGAAAGTAAAATTAAATTACAATTTATTTCAACCTCTCGCTCTTGAAGACATATATATATATATATATATATATATATATATATATGTGTGTATATGCTCCGAGCATTAATTACCATAGCAATTTGGCATAACTCTTTTGCACACTTTGTCTTTCTGTCTGTCTTCCCTATCTCCTTTTTTTAGGATTCTGTCAAGTCTGCCCTGGGTGTTGTAGCTGTACCCCCCGATACCCCTAAAAATAACCATCCTCTGGGGCCACACCATTTGTGAGGAAACGGAGTCACATTAAGTGAATCTGTAGATCATCCTCCTGCTCACTATAAGTGACTATTTTCCACACTTCCTCTCCCACAAACTAGTCATGTTAATGACTGCTTCACATAACTCGTATACTTGCCTTTTCCATTCATGCACAGCCTTACCCCTCCTGCAAATTTTCACAATCACCTGTCATGTGCAATTGCCAAAAGTGGTGAAATAAGAGCCACAGTAATATACTTCGCTTGCATCTCTATGGCACATCAACCTGCACCCACCCACACACACATGTTGACTTCCATAAAAAATTTAAATAAAAATATGATACATATGTCATGCAGTGGGCAGTGTGCACTGTTACAACTGCCCACACATTTGTTTGGATTTCTGCCAGAAAAAGGTGAAAAAAGAATAACCACAAATATATTTCAACTTGGAGCTTTCATGCAATAAGCTGTGTTCTCCCCATTCTCCATCCAGGCCACCGCAATGATCACGATTGTGATCGTTCTAACTGCCCCTACCTTTCATGCACCAACTGTCCCTACACACACACACACACACACACACACACACATATATATATATATATATATATATATATATATATATATATATATATATATATATAAAACCACTTTTGGTGATCACCTGTAATCACCAAAAGTGACAGAAAATTAGCCACAGTATTGTAGAGCACATTGCTTCTGCTACAGGATTAATCACTTTGCTTTGCCTTTGAAGATCAAGTTCAAATGTATTTTCTTACCATTTATTTTTTTCAGTAATTTCACATCATGTAAAGTGTGCTTATTACAAAATATGTAGTTTTTACATTAGTTTTGTTACTGGAATTATAGTTGTTAAGTGTAATGAACTTGTGTTTGTATTTCTTATATGCTGAGTAACCTGCAGGTACTTCCTAATTGTGAGGTGTGGTCCTTCATTTTGATGATGCAATAAGACGTGTAAACAGCTTATAGTGGGTAGGAATATTTTCTGCAGTCTGCAGTAAATTTCAACATATAAAGTGACAGAATACAGCACAGTCAGTCACTCAGTCAGGCAATCAGAAAATAAAGCAGTCACTAACTGAATGCATTTATTTTCAAATAAACAGTTAAAAAGAGTAATGGATCGGAATAACATTCCTAATAAGGTGTATAATGCTTGGCATTTAATGTTATAAAACTGCAATAAATAGTTGTCTACCATAGTATTTTCACTGATGAAGAAAACTACAGATATGTGAATCATTGAAAAGCTAGCCTACAGTAATTCTGTTTGCTTATGTCATACATCAGCTAGGATGAAAAATGTTCTTTGAACTGAACGACTTTCTCAGCAAGGCTGAAGGTCCACCTGTTTGTGGGTTTCAGTACTGCAAGCAGTACCTGGTGAGATATCAGAATACCTGCCGTACCGAATTCCATCTGCAGGTGGATCTGGGACCACATACCGTCATTGTTCATAGTAGTACGTGCCATCTCCTAATATCCTTTGGGGATGGCTCACAGTGTTATATTTTTAAAAATAATTTAATTCCCCTTTGTGAACTACTTGTACTGCAAGCATGTTCCTCATCTTGAATGGGAGGAATGTAAGTATGATGGCCACTTTGTCCTACAGGTGGAACTTCTGCACTGGACGTGGCCATGCAGCTCTATCTGTATGTCAGACCTGGCTGCTGACTGGCTTGGTTTATTATATTTTAATGTCACATACCAAGTTAAGGCTATTAGAATAAGTTACTCATGTACCATTTTACTTGTGGGTATACAGCGTTTCCAATAAAGCAGGGTCAAAGATTGCCTTGTATGCAAGGCAGAGATTAGTCTGAGTAGTCTGTATGAAACAGAATAAAGTGACAGTAATTTCAGATGATCCTCATAGGACAGATGCTGAAACCTTGAATTTTCCTTGTGAGGAACCTTTTGGTCTCTCCAATTGCTGTAGGTGTTTGGAAAGGTACATACCTAAAGGGGCATTGTACTAAATTATTGGCCTGATGAGGGAAGAGTACAGGGAAGTTATAACTTCTTTTTTTCTGGAGGCAATCCCCTTACTTATGAGATGAGTAATATAGATTTCCCTTCTTACTACAGTGATCAAATGTAAGGTTGCTCTCAACCTGTGTGCCCAGGTCTCTCACTACTGAGTGGTTACTTAGGGTGGTGTTATTGATGCAGTAGTTAGCAGGAATATCACTCTTACTGAAAGGATGATGATACATTTTTTTTGCATTGAGTTTAAGGCCATGACTTTGGCACCAGTCATTTGTTTGTGCAAGATGCTCTTGTAGGATGTTGACAACATTTGGAGATTCTATGTCTGCTCCCAGTTTGCAGTCATCAGCAAACTTTGTCAGCCACAGACCTTTAGTTTTAGCTTGCACTTCAGAGAAATAGATTCCAAACAGTAGAGAGAAATCCCAGGACTGATCCCTGTGGAACACCACAGGTTACATGTCTGTTGTTGGAGGTGGATTCTCCTGTTTTGACTATATGAGTTCTATCAGTGAACCAGTTAGTGACCCATCTAATGATATACGGGTTGATACCTAGCTGGGTAAGTTTGTCAATTATGCCTGAGTGAGGATAATGTCAATAGCCTTGGCTAAGTCTAGGTAGGCTATATACACAGACTTCTCCTCATTGAGGGTCTCGGTGACTGTCTCAAAGAAGTCCACCAGGTTTAACAGGCATAATCTCCCTTTGACAAATCCAAATTGAGTAAGGTTGAGTGTTTGGAGGTTACCAATGTCTTTGCTGATAAGGTCCATGATGATTCTCTCCATGGCCTTGCAGATAAAGCTAGTCAGGCTAATAGGTCTGTAGTTCCAGGATCAGTGGAAGCACCACCTTTGCACAAGAGGATAATTGTGGCTTTTTTCCATTCAGCTGGGATAAAGACAGTGCTTAGACTGTGATTGAAAAGATTACCCAATGGCATTGTAATTCTTGTTTGAGCCCATGTAGGATGCAGCCTGGGATGTTATCGGGTCCCATGGATACTGTGTTTTTGACCTTAGACAGGGCTTTCACAACCTGCTTTTTAGAGATACATAGTAGAGGACAGGTGGTGGGCATATCTTGAGGGTAACTGTGGTGGGGAAAGAGGAATGATGTTGTGACAGAACCTGTCGGCTAACAGGTTAGCAATGTCCACAGGCTCGGTATATGTGGTACCAAGCCTGTGTACATTGGTACCTACCATTCGGCACAAATCTGAGCCTTTCCTTTTAAGTTACAGATGTAATTAAATAATGCCTTATGGTTGTCCTTAGTTGAGGCAGCTAATCTGGATTTGTAGTTAGCTTTGGAGGACTTCACAAGGAGTCTTATTTGCTTGTTTAAGCTGAGAAGGGAATGTTTCCAGTTTGGGTCCCACTCCCTCTTACTCTTAGACAGCAATTTCTTCCTCTTATTGTAAAGCCTGTTAATGGCAGTTGTCCACTAGACAGGTTTGCTCTTCCTTGAGGAGCTTGTTTTGGTCCTATCAGGTATGGCTGAGTCAATGCAGTTGTTCAGGTGTTTGTATTAAGCATTTGTGTAGAACTCTGCATAGTTGCCAGTTCCATCTGAGGGAGGAGATGAAGTGAAGCTATTTATACCATCCCGTAAGAGGTTATAATCTGCTTTGGTAAAGTTTTTTAGTTTAGTTTGTGCTAAGGGGAGTTATGGTCAGATCTCACCAGGGAAGACCTCACAATGGAGTTGCTACAGTGGTCTCCTGTACTGGTAAGCACCAGATCCAGGATGTTTGCACCCCTTGTGGGGTGTCAACTAGCTGGTTCAGGTCATTGGAGTTAATGAAGTTGAGGAACCCTTGGGCAAGTGAGTTGCCGCATGAGTAATTTCCTCAGTCAATGTATGGGTAGTTAAAGTCACCCAAAACCATGGTGTTTGGATGTATCTTGATAGACTCAAGTAGATCCAAAGAGGAAAAGTGGGTGTCCTGATTCGTGGAATGGTCCTGTAGCTGGCAATGACTTCAGTAGGTTTCCTACCAACAGTTAATTGCACCTGAAATATCTCCAGGGAATCATATTATCTAATCAATCTGGAGGTGTATTTATCTTTAATGAATATTGATACACTGCCTCCTTTAGTTTTTGGTCTGAACATGTGGAAGGAGGTTTAGCCCAGTATGGCTGTGGTGCTTTCCACAGCCTTGAACCAGATGTGCGTGACTGCACAAATGTCTGTGTCTTCCAAGGTGAGGACTGCTTCCAGTGAATGCAGTTTTATGTTAAGACTCCTGGGTCAATATTATAACCGTGAAAGCCCGTTTAAGCGAATATGTAAAAGTCGACATATTGAGCGAACCGTGAATACACCAAACGCCTGAAACCGCGAAATTCAAAATCTCGAACCGGCATAGTTGGCCAACCCCCACCACTCGCTACATACTACCCACCCAAACAAAATAAATAAACCACATACATACACTAACCGAAACCCTACACTAAACCTTACATACATTACTATCTATGCACTTACCTTAACCCGCACCCTAACCCTAAGGTCCGTAACTATCGCACACTTACCTTTCGGAGCTATACCGCAGAAGGGCCAACTATGCCGATTCGAGATTTTGAATTTTGCGGTTTCTGGCATTCAGTGTACTTGCGGTTCACGCAATATGTATCGATGTTTACGTATTCACTTAAAAGGGCTTTTGAGGTTCTAATATAGACCTAAGACCCCTAACATTTAGCAGCAAAACCTTGAGGTTGTTCTTAGATGGAGTTCTTATTGTCGGGAATTTTGTCCTTGAGACACTGCCTGAAAAAGGCACTGTTGGGGTGGCAAGAGCCTTGGCCAATATCCAAAAGCCCAATGGTGACAGATGAAGACCATCTCTGGCAAAGCATCGAGGTCTGTCGATCATGTCATCCCAGGCTGACAGATACTGTATCCCCTTGGAATGACACCAGAAACTAAGCCAGTTATTGAAGTCACTCATTTTCTGTTTGCATTGAAGCATCATCCTAGGTGAAAGTAAAATTCTGCTTAAGGCTAAGGACATACCAGCCTGAGACGCACAGTCCGAGAGCTCAATCATGTCTCTCATCATATAGTATAGAAAGGTACATCTCAAATCACTCACACCAACATGGACTATGACAGAGTCATAACAGTACCTGTTGTTGAGTGACTTGAGTGCATGTGTGATATGACGGATCCTGGCACCTAACAGACAGCTGACTTGACCTTCTCCTTATCCAGCCTGGTGAGAGGGACATCTGTGTGTCTCAAGATGGAATCATCTATGACTAATATGTTTGGTTTTGTGTTTTGTCTTAAGGGTTTGACAGGTGAGATGCTGGTATGCCAGCTGTTATTTGTATTGTGTTCTGCAGAGTAAGTATTATGTGTATCATGTTTCTGTTTGGGAGGTCTCTGGTGTTTAGGCATGTTTCTGGTGTGGGCCTCCACATATTTAGGTATGTGTGATATGTGTTTGGGTGGAGGAGGAGGTGAAGTGTGCATGCTGACAACCCACTCATCATCATATGTACTGACTGGTGTGTGAGAGAGCATGGATTCAAGTTTCTTAATATAGTTGCATCTCTCACATGTTGAGTTTGTGTGGTCTAGGAGCAGAGGGTTGTTGGTGAACATTAGGCAGTTGCTACATTCTCTTAGGATGTCAATGTCGACTAAGCTGGCTGGAGAAACTGTGGGAAATTGTACATCCATAGTGTTAGGTAAATTTATATGGTCAGGAAGAGAGGTCGCACTTAGTAATGGCTAGTGGGTGAGAGGTGTGTTGGAACCTCTGAGGTTAAGCTTAGTGCTCTACCTGACAGTAGAGCTGTGCCACAAGAAACCTCTGGAGGACCACAAGCAAAGCATTTGCTACTATAACCACCAATGGTAACTACCTCTACACAACAGTGGTCGATGGCACGCTACACACAAGAAGCGCAGATGCATGGCTTATATAAAACAAGAAATAACTCTCTTAACTCAAACTAGCAAGTAAGGATGCACTGTCTGAGCTCGTGTCCAGTGACCCTCAATTAGATGGGACCCAGACAGCCCTCTTCTCCCACAAGGGTGCAGAAAGGCCTTCTCTAACAAAGATGACTTGAATTTCATGCTCAGAGGTTACAAAACAGACTCAGAAACAGCAAGTCTGGAACTGGGCTATGCTGTAGCTGAACTAGTACAGTATGCAGTAAAATGTAGCCAAAAACAGTTCCAACAATTCAAACAGACAATAGAATGCAAATAATAATTGAGTGCAATATAAGAGCAGAAACAGACACTTATAGTTAGTTGGAAGCAATGGATGCCTCTGATCTTTCATTATCTCATTGAAGAACTGGTTTTCATGCTCAATTGATAAAAGGCAGTCTAGATTCCGTAAGACTGTAAATCTAGCCTATGCTAAGTGCAGAGGTATTTGAAATTTAAAGTGCTTAAAATCACAGTCATGACAGCAAAAAAACAGTATAAAGCAGCAATTCTGTTGAACAATGTTCTCAGTGTAATCTACTTTTTGTGTCTTTCGGCTTTTCCCAGTTAGGGGTCGCCACGGCGGAACTCCGATCTGCTAATGATTGCTAGTGGATTTTTACGTACCGGGTTACCAGCCCCGACGCACAACCTTCAACGAAGGCACACCCCATTCATGTATGCCTCCACACAGAAGACGCTCTAGCTGAGAATCGAATGGGACAACATCTTGCTATGAGGCGACAACGCTACCGCAGCACCACCACCGCAGTATTCTCAGTGTAATCTACTAACAAGCAGTAATAAAAGAGGCGGTACAAATGCAATTGAACACTTTTAAGAACAGCAGCAAAAGCAAAATAAAGTATTAAAGTAGGAAAAGGCACAGTATTAATACAGTAAAAGCAGCTGAATAGAGTGTAATTTTTTTGTCAAGTAGAAAGGGAGGAAACAGAAGATAATTCAAGATTAAGAGCTAAGGGGGTGGGCCTTCCCAAACAGTCTCACTGTACTCAGTAGAAAGAACTGACAGGATGGGACTGGGAGGAGTGTCCAATAACAAGTTTATGATAAGAGTCGTGCAAAACAAAAGCCACAAAATTATAAGAACACAACAGTAGGGCAGGTGGGAGGGAAAATCAAACTGAGCCAGCCAGAGCAAGTGTTCAAAAGTAAGGCAGAAAACAGTTTAACACACAAACTTTGCAACACTAAGCACAGAATTATTAAATATTATTGAAACAGTTATAGCAAGTGCAAAATATATACTTCTATCAGCTTGTTATGTCAGGTAGTGTTAGAAGTATTCCAAGCCAAGCAATATTGAGCACAATCTTACGAATATGTGAATCTTTTATGGTGGCAGGATAAAAGACAAACCCTCAGGTAAATCAGATAAGGGCACAAATAGCTATTTCCCACCTAAATCAAATGGAGCCAGGCAGAATAAATGTTCAGAAGTAAGGCAGAAACCAGTTCTAGGGTAATTTTGTGTTATGTGTGGATGAAATAATGAGCTTCAATAACATATTTATTTATTTAACATTTTTACTGGGAAAGTCCGACTTGGAACGAGCCAGTTTTCAGAAGAGGTGCAAGGAGAAATTCTCCAGATGCATGTCTTTGTAATGTGGGAGGAAACCAGAGCACCCAGAGAAAACCCACACAAATGCAGGGTGGAAATGCAGACTTAGTACAGAAGGCACCCCAACCGAGAATCAAACCGGAGAGCCTCTTGCTGTGAGGCGACAACGTTAACCTCTGTACCACAGAATGTAATAGAATCTCCATACCTGTTCTTGGCATATTAAGATTCCATTCAGTTCAGTGCCTTGAAATACTGAGCTACACATGTTTTATCTGCCCTATGACACCATCAGAATGTGCCGTACAGTACATACAAACACAAGTTTTTTAAGCTTAATAAACACAGATAGACTGGTGTAACTAAAGTAAAACCTACATATTTTAGCATCAGAAAGTCCACTTTACATAACATAATTATAGCAAAAGGAAGTGGTAAAAAACTTTGCTCTCAACCTTTAACACTTAGCTCACCAAAAATAGAACTTTATCCATAGCTCGCAACCAGGGACAAAACCAAAAGTTAAGAAAGGGGCAAAGACCCATAATCACTTACAAATCTGAAATCTTGCTGTTCTCTTAAGTACACAGAAATTGGCTTGAATAAAAGTTTTTTTATTAGAATCCATTCTTCTGAAGAATATGAAGTCTGTAACTCAATGGTCTGTCATTATTAGTGTCAGCAATCCTCACCAATTTACCAGAGAAAAAAAGGTATAGCCAGCCCCATCCTCCATGTACCCATTTATAAAACCTGCCACAGCACATACCCCACAAATGAAATAGTCTGTAGGAGACAGCAGAATAACACACCAAAACAGCTAAGGAAAAATAGATTTATTTTCCAACCTTTTATAGATTGTAATAAGGAAAGCTGCAGGGTGATTGAACTTAATAGCTCAACAAAATCTCTTTCTCCTGTACCTCTCAACGTCTTTGCTCAGGAATTCTAGACAAAGGCAAAAAATCATGAGGAGCAAAGGTCCAAAATCAGGGACGATTTTTAAATATTACCCTAATTCACTGAAAACTTTAATAGAACAACAGGTTTTGAATTAGCATGCATTTTTTGAACAATAAGAAATATGAAGCTAAATAAATGTCACTGCTGACTGACTCTAACCTTCAGTGATTTAACAGAAACTCAAAACGTTTATGAGGGACAAGGCAAAAATATTAGGCATTAATCAGGGATGCAACCAGGAATTTACATATTGTACATACACACTAGCCATGTTGCAACCCTCCTATAAAAGATATAAGTTATACCTGATCACTGAATTACACTGTTACAACCATACTGCACCCTCCCACCCATAAAATGTACAGGCCATGAGCTGGCACTGCAGATTGGGTTTGGTTGCAGTGCTGTACTGCAACAGGTCTCTGGAGAACAACCAAAAGACTTAACTTATAAGGGAGTACTTTGGTAACCCTCTATGCTGTACAGCAGACAATCTCACAGATGTCCATTGGCATGAGTGATGGCATTCAGCACCAAGTGTCCATGCCACATCATAGCAGCCAGTCCCGGAGTTTCAACCACATCAGTGCCAATGATCAGCACCAAGCCTATGGACTCCATCATGGTAACTTGCCCCACAGGTCCAGTCACACAAATATGCAGCACTACAAGCCTCTGTGCCATAACATGGAAGGTGCTCCACAAGGTAATAATCATCTTCTGCACTTAGACAAGGTGGGCCAATACATACAGTGTACCCTTATACTCCACCCATGGCCTGAGTGACAACATTAATGCATCTAAACCCACCACAATGAGCACCTGTGAATTCATGGACTTAAAAAGGACAAACCTATTAAATTCTATGCTTTTAAAATTCAGCTGCAAAATTTCTAGCCCCGTGTAGCCATAGCTGTCACTTATGCCAATGGATTCTAGTTCACTCTAACAAACGATGTAAACCAGACTATCACAATCCACACAAAATATATTGGGGAATGCACAAATAAGCCATCTTGGTAGACTGCAACATTAATAAGCTACATAATAAAAGAAAAAACTAACTAAGGGTATAGTTAATCAAACTCAACCCACATTAAAGACTCAAAAAGTTGAGAAAAATGTAAAAGTTATTGTAAGATCATAGTGGAGCACAAATTAAAATTTACATCCACAGTCAAACACAAACATAAATCCTTCTTTAACTTGTAAAACAGTTCAGTATAAGAATAGCCACAGAGAATGTTCTTGGGTCGCTGAGAATGACTGTAATTATACCCCTTCATAAGGGGGTATACCTTAGATCCCAGGAACTGTGGACCTATCAGCTTGATATGTGCAGTGTATTAAGGTATACCTGAATTCATAAGTTTTCGTATAAAAAATATTAATGCTCTAGACCCACAACAATGTGGTTTTGTGCATAGGAGATCATGTTTATTTACTAAATTAAACTTCTTTGAGAAAGTCACTGAAGCTGTAGATAGCAACCATGCAATTCATAAAGTGTGCATGGATTTAACCAAGACCTTCTTCTTACATGTATTCCAAATAAGCTTAAATGCCTAAATGCCGACCCGTATGTTTTTAGACATATAGCAATCTGGCTGATAAAATACACATATTTAAAGAAGCAGGTACCACCTTAGGAAGCAAAAAAGTGGTTAGAGACATTCCTCAGGGTTCAGTACTGGGATCCCTTCTTTTCCATGTCTGCTTGATCGATCTCCAAACTACTAACCGAGAGATATTACTAACTAAATTTACTAATGACTAATTCAAGCTGATGCTGTCATTCTCTCACCAACTGATACAAGCAAGGGATAAGCCTTACAAATCAATGCTGTATTAAGAAACGGATTTAAGTTAAATGCAAAAAAAGTGTAGCATTGTCACTTTTGGGAAACAAAACATGACAACAGTTTACATTATAGACAGCATCTCACTCTGTAATGATATAGTCATCAGGCATTGATACCTTTGTGAACATCCCCCTAGCTTCTGACCGCCGTACAGCAACAATAGTCAGGAAGTCCTTCTGTCTATCCCATTTACTAATTTACAATTAATTTACTCTCATTACCCTAAGTTACATCCTCACCTCTTCAAACTTCCTTTTTCACTAGTCAAATCTAATAATTTATCTTCTGCTGAGCTACCCATCTGCACCCTTCTCTTCATCCACACCTCTCTCTTCACTGTGCTTATAACCTTAAAACACCTCTGAATACTACTAAGATATTATATGTCCACAGTATAGTACCTTTGAAGTGCAATAATTTAATCTCTTGACTAGTCCGTGATGTTTATCACTAAAAATCTGTACATATGAATTTGCAGCCTTTCAATTGTTGTATATTACTGTCTGTTTTTGTGAGTATTGTTTGTACATTCTACTGATTTATATTTTATGCGTTATTTTACATTTTATGTACTGTTGTGTTTGTGGAGCTTTACTCCCCGGGCCTCCACTGAAAATGGATTCACTTGGCCCAGTGGACTTTCCCGGTAAACAAATGCCAATAAATAAATAAATAGTTCTCTCACTCAAGTCGAAAGTTATCTTTCCTTTGTACTCTACACTGATCAGACCAGTTATAAAATCTATTGTCCCTTTTTTGTATGTATCTATCCAAGCACATCACACAGCTAAAAAGACCCTAGAGATTTCTAAGACCCTGCTATTTACCAAGACAGGCTTGAAACCTATCCCTATACTTTATCTCATATAGACTTTCCTGTGTGGTGATTTATGTTTACCATTTTTGAGTTATTAATGACTCATTTCTCCTTAATCTCTCACACCTCCACAAAACAAATGGTTATACAAATGCTTAAACTGAAAACTTGAATCTCTATCAACAAACAAATACAACATGCTGGAGGGACATATTTATTACTCAGTGCTTCCCATATCTCTGGAATATGTTAAATAAAAACAGAGTGAAAAACTTGCTTGTTTTAAGGCAAATATTGACAATTATATGGCTGTTTAGATTCAGCTCCAACATTACCCCTCTCTCCCCCTCATCCTTCCCTCAGGAAATACCATCAAATATAACTCCCTCTGCTATCACTAGGGAACAGGTCCTTGATGCTCTCTCTAAGGCCAAGAACACTGCATCAGTGGGCCCAGACAATATCCCAGGATGCCTTCTGAATAGCATAAAACATGACCTATCAGGCCATCTGAAATTGCTGTTTAACTGTAGCCTCCAAACAGGCTTCATGCCTCATGAATGGAGAACATCAACAGTCATCCCTTCGCACAAAGGTGGGCCATCTTCAGGCCCTGGAAACTACAGACCCATAAGTCTCACTAGTCTTATATGCAAAGCCATGGAAAGAATTATCATGGAAATGATCAATAATTGTATAGTAAACCTCCAGACACTGGACCCAACCCAGTTTGGTTTCATCAAGGGCAAGTCATGCCTACTTAACCTGGTGGATGACTTTGCGAAAGTTACCAAAGCAATGGATGAGGGCAGAATGGTTCACACTGCCTACCTTGACCTGGCCAAGGCATTTAACAGAATACACCACTCGGGCAATGTTGACAAACTCAAGAGGTTAGGTACAAACCCATATGTCACCCACTGGATAGCCAACTAACTTGCAGACAGTACCCAGGAAGTTAAAATTGGGGAGTCCACCTCTAGAAAGAGGCCAGCCACAAGTGGAGTCCCTCAGGGATCAGTCCTTGGACCACTCCTTTTTGATATTTACTTCTCTAAAGTCAAGGGCAATGTCAGTGGTCTCTGGCTGACTAAATTTGCAGATGATTGCAAATTAGGAGCTGTCATTGAATCCCACACCGACACAAATGTTCTCCAGAAAGGGCTGACAGACAAATAACTGGTGTCAGAGCCATGGACTAAAACTGAATGACACGAAATGCAAAATAGTATCCTTCAGGAATTGATCCACCCCTGGTAACTATCATATTGACAACACACCTTAGAGTTGACCCAGTAGTCAGGGACTTAGGGACACACACAGATAGTAATCTAGCCTTTGACCATCATGTGTCTACAGTAGTCAGGAAATCATTCTATGATGAGCAACTTATAAACAAAGGTATGGCATCTAGGTCCAAGGAAGTCATTGTTCCACTGTATTCAGCATTCATCAGACCTATTGTTGAGTACAATGCCCCCTTTGGTGTATACCTAACCAGGCATATACAACAAATGGAACCTTCACAGAGGTTCCTCACTAAAAGAATACATGATGTAAGTAAAATGTCCTATGCAAACTCCCACAAGGCCCTTTCCCTATATTCTGTCTCCTACAGGCTGTTGAAGGGAGATCCTTGCCTGGCATACAGGGCATTTTCGGACCCCACTCTGATGGACCTCCTGCATATCAGCAAAACAAACATCACCAAAATTACCCATTCTAAAGATTTAAACCTTGTCTGTGATATAAATAGGACCTGGGAGAGACAGTATGTGTCCCACAGACTAGCTTGTCTCTGGAAAAGGCTCCCATCCATGTGAAGCAGAGTTCCTCCTTAACCCCATTCAAGTGTAACTTGGACAATTGGATAGGGAACAGGAAATTCATCCCTGGCTTGGCACCTATGTCTGCAGTGGACATGGGCCTGTAAATGGTTCATCTCCCAGCCCGTACTTGCAAAGGTTTAATTTCCCAAGTGCCTGCTTACACTTATCAAGAGTATCAGAACTTGTCAGAGATACGGGATGAATGCCTAGGCTTAAAAAGGTCCATGTGGTCATTAGTTTGGGAAACACCTATGTCCATAAATTCACCCCTGTCCTAGCTTACCTGTTCCTATTGGAGGCAAGAGGTGCCCTAGTAGGGTGGATGTTAACAAGAACTATGACTTGTATACTGTATGAATTAGTGAATGTATAAATATGTGCATTGGCCAACCATTTCATTTTTATTCTGATCCTAGTAGTACGACATGGATAGCCATCCCATTTCCTATTGTTATGCAGTCTTTTTTCTGATAAGTTACACTTAACAACCAATTGCAGTGCTGAGACAGTAATCTTTAATCAAGTATTACTATGATAGCGACTGCCAAGTACTAGGAAGTCTAAGTGCCTTTGATCAGTTGCCCCTAGCAACTGATCACAGTTCTTTCCCAGCAATCTCTTGTCTAGTAGATGTTCTTCTATTCACATGTTCCAGTATTCTGTGCAGTTGGGGTTTTCTTCTCTTGCTACCCCAACATCCGGCCAGTATAGAAAACGTTTGCAGTCACTGCATGATGCGTGGGACGTCTGACATGGGTAGCAGAGTATGGGCCATAAAAGTGATGTCTGCACACACCAGACTCCAGAACTTCTCTGCCATCTGTTGAACGTCAGGTGTTCCTGCCTTCCTGGCCATCAGATCTTCAAAAAACTCCAATAAGTACCCCGTTGGGGAACCTTTAATTTAGTCATTGCATGTTAGTGTTTGTTCATGTCATCCAGAAAGGGCAAGTGTAAGTGCAGCCATCAGATACCCCACAAAGACGCTCACGACCTCTGTCTGTTCTGTTTAGGGAGGTCACACAACTACAAGACCTGCTTTATCTGCCAGGCCTTTGTACCCAAGATCTTACATAGCAGACTTCACACGCTCAACCTCTGTATTGAGAACCAACATCTAAAACAGCTAGCGCTAGGTGTGGAGGGACCTTCCAACTTGCCTGCTGAACCGCCGAAGAAAAAGGCCAAGACCGTAAGGTCTGCTACTGTTGCTGCATCTCTGCCATCCGAGTCTCATTCTGTGGCCAATGTCAGCCTGGATGAACACTTGGGTTCTGCTGTTCTGGGTATAGTGGATACTGTAATGGAAGCCGCAGAACCCTGTGTGGAAGGCACATCCTCGGAGGCTCTGCAGACGTTGGTCTCCAACGCCGTGGGGGAACCAAGGCTCTTGGCAAACCAGACAGTTCCCTCTGCTCCTTCACAGTCATCCAGTCCTAGGCCTTCCCCTGTACAGATGCCTGCTAGGCCTTCTCTTAAAAAGAAAGAGAAGAGAAAGCATACCTCTCCTGTTAGGGAAAGTCAAATGGATAGGCAGGCTTTTTCACAAAGTCTCTTTAATGCATTTATGGCCTTGCAACCTACTGCACCAGGGACTTCCACAATCCCTCCTCCAGTACTGAGCCCTAGGCCTCAGGCCTCCGAACCCTCACAGGTGGAAGAGGAGGAGCACTCTGATTCTTCCTCAAAAGAATCCCTCTCTTACACCAACCAACTCCCTTCCCCCCATGGATATGCCTCTCCAGAGGAAGAATCTGCTGAAGCTGATTGCCCTGTAGAAGATCTCACCTTTGGGGAAACCATAGCAAAGATGAGAGCATTTCAAGTGAGACTCATCAGAAATGACTGAGGTACAAAAATGGTACTATGAGCTCCTCCACATGGACTCCCCAGCTCTCACAGCTGTTCCACCTATACTTCCAGCCTTTCTTGATGCTTTCTCTGCAGCATCCATGAATCCAGACTCTCAACCTCCAGCCCCCCGCAGACCTGATTGGTTTTACAAGGTACCCGAGACAGCTAAATTCCTGGTAAAATGCCCAGCTGTAGACCCAGCCACCATCTCAGTCCCTACTGACAAGGCTTCAAAATTACTGCCCTCCTCCCTGCTGACAAGGAGAGCAAGCCCATGGAGCATTTGGCCAAAAAGGTGTACACATCTGCAACTCTGGCCTTCAGAGCTATCAGTTACCAGACACACATATCTACATATGCCTTGCCCCTTTTGGAGAAAATTTCCAAACAGCTTTCGGACATCTCTAATTCTCCAGCCAAAGTTCAACTGTCCTTCCTTGTTTCCCTGACCGCTCAAGTTGCCAGGCACTCTATCAGGTGCAGCTATGATACTGCTGAGGCCTCTGCTAGGTCAGCAACATCAGACTCTGCCCTAAGAAGGTACCCCTGGCTACGCCTCCAGCCTTTACCAGACGATTTTAGGGCTAAGCTAGTAGATGCACCTTTAGACAGTTCAGCCCTATTTGGATCCAAGGTTGCAGACTTGTTTAAGACCTTGCAACAAAATGGGAAGGAGTTGCAAGACTTAAAGCATCTGTTCATCATCCAAAACTCAGTTTATCAGGAATCATTCAGGTCCCGCTTCCTCTTCCAGACCAAGAAAAGCTCCCAGGAAACAATCCACTCCTGCCAGGACTACACCATCTACCGGCCAGAGGGCACACTTTCAAGACAGGGCAGGTAGTGTGTGACTAACTGCCAATCTTGAAACCTCCCCCATCCATCTGTCCCTCTCTCCTTAAGACTCTCTCACTATCTCCAAGTGTAAAGACACATCACTTCAGACAAGTGAGTACTTTCAGTAATAGAACACGGGTACTTCATGACCTGGATCATTCCCCGCAAAGAAAAGGGGAATCCCCCAGCCCACAAAAGAACAGCTTCCCCTATTAGAACCAGTTGTGGACTACCTGATGACCCAAGGTACCATCCAAAATGTCACACAGTTTGCAATGGGAAAAGGCTTTTACTTCAGGATCTTCGTAGTGTCAAGAAATAATGGGTCCTGGAGCCCAGTTTTAGACGTCTGCCATCTGAACCTTTTCCTGCATGTACCCATCTTCAGGATGCTTACATTGCCAACTCTTTTCCCTCTGATCCTACCTCAAGGGTTCATGGCCACCTTGGACATCAAGGATGCCTACCTACACATCCCAATTAAGTCCCAGCTTCAGGAGTTTCCTCCATTTCTCAGTGGCCACCTCTCACTTTCAATTCTCGGCTTTGCCCTTTGGTCTTTCCACAGCACCCAGAGTCTTCACCAAATGGCTGGCACCAGTGATTACCTTCGGCAGGACTCAAGGGATCCAAATCTTCCCTTACTTGGATGGCCTACTCATCCAGGCAGACTGCAAACAGTCCCTCCTGCTTCAGTTGCAGAAAACCATTGCCCTCCTCCAGTCCCTAGGGGGTCAGATAAACTACCCAAAATCCCACCTGGACCCTACCCAGGACATACTCTTCCTGGGGTGAAGGATTCGGACAGACATCATGAAAGCCTTCTTTCCACCCCAAAAGGTGGAAAGCCTGACACAATACCTACTTTTGGTACTTCAAACCAAGGAAATGACTGCAAGGCAGTACGTCAGGCTCCTGAGCTACATGGCGTCCACTATACCTATGCTGCCTTTAGCAAGACTTCACATGAGGAAACTGCAATGGTACCTCAGGTCTGTTTGGACACAGCACTCCCACTCCCTGGAGTACAGGGTGCCGCTCTTGCCATGCATTAAGCAGGAGATTCATTGGTGGATGACCCAGGTGAAGCTCAACCCGGGTCTTCCACTCCAACACCATCCACCAACACAGGTAATGTACAAAGATGCCTCAAACTCGTTTGGGGAGCAATGCTGGGGCTCCTAAAAGTGCAGGGAGTTTGGCCAGAACCACACAGGAAATACCACATCAGTGTAAGAGAAATGAGAGCAATACTACTGACCTTGAAGGCCTTTCAGCCCAGGCTACAACAGGGACCCTTAAAGCTTTTCACAGACAATACCACAGTGCTGTGGTATCACAACAAGCAAGGGGGAATCAAATCTTACTTATTTTGCAAACTAGCTCTCCTTGTGTGGGAACTGGCCACCAGTCAGGGAGTTACTCATCAGGCAGTATACATCACTTCACAACAGAACTCTCAGGCAGATTCCCTCAGCACATCCATGACAATGCCACATGAATGGATGCTACACAGGGATGTCTTCCTGGACTCTCCACCGATGAGGTACACCTCAGATAGACCTGCACCATGAACAGACAACTTCCCTCCTTCTGCACCAGACTGCCAGAACCTCTGGCAATGGCAGCAGATGCCTTTTCAATCTCCTGAAAAGGGATGTTTCTCTATGTATCCCCCCTTCCCTGTTGTTCAGAAAGCCCTGCTGAAAATCCAGCAGGACAAGCTGAAAACCTTGCTGGTAACTCCCTGTTGCCAAAACAGTATTTGTTCCCCCTCCTCCTGCAGTTAGCCAAGGGCAATCACCACGTTACCCCTCAGAGTGGACCTTCTCACACAGGACAAAGGAACCCAAATCCACCCACATTGTCCATCTCTACACCTCACGTTGGGAGTGATAGTATTCTGATCCCTTTCAGACATGTATACAATGAGGATGTGCTCACTGTCCTGCAGGAGGCCAGGAAACCTAATGCCAGGAGATCTTACATATCCAAGTGGAAAAGATTCTCCATATTGTGTCTTAAAAGGCAGTTGTAACCATTGTAAAGCGAGGTCACCCTAGTACTGTCTTAATTATTGTCACTGCTGTGCTTCCGGATACTGACCAAGGCTCTTGCCACCCCTATAGTGCCTTTTGTAGGCGGTGTTCCAAAGACCAAATTACCACCATAACAGCTACAAACAAATGCAATCTGAGGGTCATGTTGCTTAACGCCAGAAGTCTAAATCTCAAAATGCACTCACTCAGAGCACTCCTTAAAATGGAGAACATTGACATTTGTGCCATAACAGAGACCTGGTTCAAGGCAGCAGAAAGCACCCCTGCACTACCAGGCTATAGCTCATTCCACACCTTTCAGCCCCAGAACTTGGACTGAAGCTCCAAAGGTGGTGGTGTTTCCATATTCATAAAGGATACACACACCTCCAGAATAGTAGGCCAACATAATGCATCCGAGATACTTCAGGGTGCAGCTAACATTGGGTAAGACAGCGATTCAGGTTGTAGCCTGCTATAGGTCCCTAGCCATGTCCTAAGACTCACACTCCAAGTTTCTAAGTACCCAGGAGAATATTAGGGTCCAACCTAACACTCTCATACTGGGTGACTTCAACTACCCCTCCATTAACTAGGAAAACTACTCATGTACCAATACACTTGCCCAACATTTCCTGGAATTCATTAATTCCAATGCCCTGGACCAGCTTATTCTTACCCGCACTAGAGGTAGCAACATCCTTGACCTGGTCATTCCTAACATGGGTGACCATTGCTCTACACCAATAGTCACCTCCTCCCTGGTTAGAGCCGACCACAAACTAATCACCTTGGAAATCCACATCATCCCCCCTCCCGCAAAGGTAACCACCATGAAAAACTTCTCCAAAGCTAACTTTGGGCTCCTAAAAACAGAGGTAGCTAACTTCATGGCATCCATGCAAATGGAGATCAGTTGCATGACCACCAAATCATACACCAGTGCACTGTACGAACACATACACAAATGCATGGATCTCACCATACCCAACAGAACCAAGAGATTCTCCTCCAAAAAATGGAAGCCAATCTGGTGGTCCCCTGCCATAAACAAACTCTACAACAGGTGGAAGAAACTGGTGTGGAATAAGTTGAAGTCCCAAGACTGGAAAAACTCCCTTATCAGCCTCAATAAAAAGTTGAGATCCCTTATCAAATCCTCTAAAGCTAGCTATGAAAACAGAATTGCAGCAGATAGTAAAGACAACCACAAGGCCTTCTATAGTTATGTAAAGAATCTCCATGGCAATACCCAGATTTGCTCTAAGCTACTGCACAATGGTACCTTGTAGACTGAGCCAACAGATATTGCCAATATACTAGTTGACAGATTCAGTGCCAACTTTACCCCTCAGTAGATTGCCAGGCTCCCAGTATTACTGCTGCACAAGTTAAAACAGCACTGTCCAAGGCCAAGAATACAGCTTCTATGGGACCTAACAATATCCCTGGCTGTGTTCTACATAACTACAGAGTGAAGTGGCACCTCACCTGTGTGCCCTGTTCAGTCGCAGCCTCACCTCAGGCTTTGTCCCTACCGAGTGGCACACTGCTACAGTCATCCCTTTCCACAAACAAGGAGAGACTACAGACCCTGGGAACTATCGCCCCATTAGCCTATGTTTGATATGCAAAGCTATGGAATGCATCATCATGGACCTAATAAACAAGGATATAGGGAATCTCCAAACTGTGGATCCCACTCAGTTTGGTTTTGTGAAGGTTAGATCATGCCTGCTCAACCTGGTCAACTTTTTTGAGTCAGTCACCAGAGCTGTGGATGAAGGCAAGGTGGTTCATACAGCCTACCTTGATCTGGCCAAGGCCTTTCCCACTCAGGAATCATAGAAAAACTCACTAAGCTAGGCATCAACCCCTATAATCACTAGGTGGGTTGCAAACTGGCTCACAGGTAGAACCCACAGTGTGAAAGTAGCTGACTCTAAGTCAGACTGCCGACCAGTCACGAGTGGAGTCCCACAGGGTTCAGTCCTGGGTCCTCTCCTGTTTGGTATCTACTTTTCTGAAGTCCAGGTCAACACAAAGGGACTCTGGCTGACAAAGTTCACAGACAATTGCAAGTTGGGAGTTATTATTAACTCCCAGAGTGATGTTGACATCCTACAGAAAGGCCTCACTGAGACCAACGACTGGTGTCAGAACCATGGCCTTAAGCTCAATACCAAAAAATGTGCCATCATCCCCTTTGGGAAAAAACAGGTTCCCATGAATTACCACATCAATGATAGACAACTGAACACAGAAGGTGTTAAAAGAGATCTGGTAACACAGGTTGACAGCAGCCTCTCTTTTGACCACCACATTGTAACTGTGGTCAGAAAGTCCTTTTATTTGGCACATCTCATTACTAAGGATTTTGCATCCATGAAGAAAGAGGTCATTGTCTCCCTCTACTCTTCCCTCATTAGGCTAGTACAATGTCCCATTTGGCATGTACCTCACTAAACACCTGCAGCAACTGGAGAGACCACAAAAGTACCTCACAAAGAGGATCCTAGACCTTAAACATTTGTCCTATATGGACAGACTAAAAAAACTTCAACTATTCTCTGTCCAATATCGCCTACTTAGAGGCGATCTCTGCTTGACTTACAAAGCCATGTCTGACCCAGCGCTGTTAGAAATGCTACATCTAAAGAAATCCCAATCCCTCTGCACCACACACTCCAGAGACCTCAACCTCATTACTACAATCAACAGAAAATGCTGGTGGGACAGGTTCATAACCCAGAGACAGCCCATGCTATGGAGTAGACTTCCCATACATGTCAAGCAGAACACCTCACTGGCCCTCTTCAAGAGGAATCTTAATGATTAGATGGGAAATAGAAAATTCACCCCAGGGATCACTGTAGTAGCTTTACACGACAGAGGCACTGGGAACTAAGGTCGGGTGGCACGATGCCAGGGTAATCCCATGGGCTAGGCTTGTAAAGACCCCAAGGCCATTAGCGTAGTACACACCTACGAACCTGTGTGAAAGTTTGCAGAACAGGGTTGCCATTCTCCTCCATTGAGGCTCATTTGTCTGCCATTTCTGCCCCCCCCCCCGTTAACTTCCAGATTGCCTGCAAAACTGTTCCTTAAGGGGGTACTTCATCTCAGACCACCAAGGAAGCCCATTCCACCTCCATGGGACCTGAACTGTGTTTTAGAGGAGCTCACAATCCCTCCCTTTTAGCCATCATCCAAAGCTTCCTTAAAACACTGCACATGGAAGACTGTTCTGGTGGCCTTGACCTCAGCTAGAAGAGTTTCTGAGTTGCAAGCTGTCATGGCTATTCCACCTTTCTTCATCTTCCTCAGAGATAGGGTAACCCTCAGAACCAGCCCATCCTTCATGTCCAAGGTGGTCAATGACCTTTCCTTAAACCAAGCCATCCACCTACCCACTTTCTTTCCCAACCCATAGGGAGACAGTGAGAGAGTACTTCATCCCATTGATGTGGACAGACAGCTCGGATTCTATCTGCACAAAAGCAAGCCCATCAGACAGTCTGACCAATTATTTGTCTCCTTCCATGCCAGGACCCTGGGGAAAGCAGTAACTAACCAAACCATTTCAGCCTGAATTTCCAGGGCTATTACCTTTTGCTACACACACCATGGGAAACCCTTATGATGTAGTATTAAAACACATTCCACTAGGGCAATGGCTTCATCTAGAGCCTTTGTCAAAGGCCTGGACTCTTCAACTATTTTTGAAGAAACCACTAGGTCATCTGTGCACACGTTCACAAAGCATTACAAAATACACTAGATTTAGAGGTCCAGGGCTGGATTTTCCAGGGCTATTCTCCATGGATTCCTGGAGAATTTTACTAGGCCACCACCCCCTTCCTCACTGTGAGCTTTGGCATTCATCCAACTGCACAGAACACTGCAACATGTGAATAGAAGGACATAGAAAATTTGTGTAAAATCTTACCATAACCATAGATGTCCTTCTCTTCCATGTTGCAGTATTCCTTCCCTCCCACCTACCCCTCCTGATATAAGGCATTTCCCTTCTTGGGTGGCACAGGACTTGCACTACCTTTTCTGGGACTGGTTCTGACTGGGGGTCTCAGTTCTGAAGTCTGGTGCACACAGATGTCACTTTTATGGCCCACACTCTGCTAGCCACGTCAGATGCAAACTTTTGTATACTGGCTGGACGTTCAGGTAACAAAAGGAGAAAACCCCAACTGTACAGAATACTGCAACATGGAAGAGACGGACATCTATGGTTATGGTAAGATTTTACACAACTTTTCTTTTCTTGGCTGGAGACTGATAAATATTGTACAGTTGTGGAACTTCAAGGATGGTTTTCCTTTTGCAGGTACATTTTTTTTTTAAATTTTGGCAAGAAGCTAGATAAAACTGTGGGCAGGGATAACAGTAAATGCTGGCAACAGCAGAATATACTTATTTTTTTCTTTTAATTTACTTTTACCATAATCAACATGGTCAGGGGATGGTCCTTGCTGACATTTCAGCTTCTTTCTTCAAGAATTCTGGACATAGTCAAAAAATAATGAGGGAACAAAAAATAAGGGGCAATTTATAACTATTACACTAACTTAAAAAAAATTAATAGAACAACAGGTTTTGTATCAGCACTCATTTTTCAGTAATAAGTATTAAACTGTAATGTCTAACATTACTGACTTTTCTGTAATTCTCAGTGATTTACCAGAAAATCAGTGAAAGGGGGGAAAAAAAGAGAGAGATCAAAGACATTCTGCATAAGTTGGAACAACTAAGGGGAATGGATGTCCTTCCATTTCACTGTTGCAGTATTAGGGATCCCCTGCCTAAGGCAGCCTGATGCCCAGCCAGTATATTAAAGCCATAGGTTGCTTTAAGGTACACCGTATGTCACACACATGCTCCTCGCATAGTGTAGGGCATAAAGGTGATGTCCAGCCATACCATCCTCAGAACTTCTTTGCTGCCACTCCGAACGCCATCTCTTGATCATCTTTCTGAACACCTATGTTCCATTGCCGGTTTCACAGAGTCATTGCAGATAAGTGTCCCATTGGGGTTCCTTTTTACTTGTCTTTTTCTTTTTGTTACTTGTGGAATTTCATGTCATCCAACAAGGGTAAATGCCAGTGTAGGAGACAGTGTGTAAAGACTGCCACGAACAGTGTCTATTTTGCCTTGGCACCTTGCACGACCATACATCCTATTCCATCTGTCAGGCTTTTGTACCCAAAACCTTACATAGTAGACTTTCTTCTTTGGTGCTATATCTTGAGAATCAGTGTCTTAAACTTCTCATGAAAGATATGATGGAGGGAATTTCCCAACCTATGAACCACTCTGAGGGACAGCTGTCAGGGAAGAAGAAGGCCAAGAAGACTAGGCCAGAATCTTCCGCTGTTCAGCCTCCACCAGACATCTCTCCTGAGGTGACTGAATCCCTGGAGGTTCACCCAGCTTTGTCGTTTGATTCCTGTGCCATGGCCAAGTTGGAGGCCAGTGAGGATCTGACTTTAAGCACATCCAAGGAGGCTTTGTAGATGTCTTTTTCGGATGTTCAGGGGGAGCCATGGTTGATGATTTCTGAGGGTCCTAGGGGTGTTTTTCATATTTAAGTCAGAGAAGAAGTCCCTACTACCATTATTGAATGCCATCCTGGGTCAAAGCCTTCCAAATTTTATAAAGTAGATGTCCCATTAAAGAAAAAATAAAAGAATGAACATATTTCTCCTGCTGCTAAGGATCCAAGAATCCACAGAGTGAATGGCAGCCCTTCATTCAGAGTTTGTTTAGTGCTTTGATGGCATTGAAACCTCTTCAGGGAGTTTCTGTTCCAGATTCCCCTTGGTCCTGTACTTCCGTTAAAAGACCCAGGGAACAGGATTCCTCTGAGGAGGAGCTGGATTTGGACAAGGAATCCCTTGCTTACTGTTCTCATATTCCTTCTCCTTTGGACTGTGGGTCAGAGGAAGATGAATCTAACAGTCCTGGTACTCCTTTTGAAGAGGTTTATTTTGGGGGCACAATCTCCAGGATGATGGAGTTCTTTAAATGGGATTGTGCTCAGGTCTCTGAGATTCATAAGAGTTACTGTGAGTTGCTGCAGATGGAATCTCCTGAACCTTCTACTGTTCCTCTTGTTTTGGCTGCTTTGTTGGATGCATTTTCCAGTGGCTCTAAAGCTGCAGATTCTCAGCCCCCTGCTCCGAAGAAACCTGCTAGGTTCTCTAGGGTGCCTGAGAAGTGTACATTTTTGTACAAGTGTCCTGCTGCTGACCCTCAGCAGAGTCTGTAGCCTCTGACAAGCCCTCTCAATTGCTTCCTATGCCCAAATTACTCCCCTCTGATAAAGATAGCAGAACCATGGAAAGGTTAGGTAGGAAGGTTTACACCTTGGCTACTGTGACTTCTAGGGCTGTTAATCATCAGACCCATATGTCTAGGTATTTATTGGCTCTCCTGTCTCAGGCTTGTCAGGTTATATGTGATCTTCTAGACTCTGAGGGTAAAACATCTGTTCTTTCCAACTTAACGATTTTCTCTCAGGTGGCTCGCCATTCCATCAAGTGTAGTTATGATGCAGCAGATGCTTTTTCTATGGCTGCTGCTTTGGGGTCAGTGATGAGGAGGTATTCTTGGCTTTTGTTTCAGCCTTTACCTGATGATATCAAGGCTAAATAGATAGGAGCCCCTGTTGATAATAAACACTTGTTTGGTGAAGCTAGGAGCCCCTGTTGATAATAAACACTTGTTTGGTGAAGCTGCTGCTGCTACATTTAAGTACCTTCAGGATAAGGGAAAGGCTTTACAGGAACTTACACATATGTTAGTTTCTCCTGTTCCTAAATTTCAGAGAAACTACCCCAATAAGCCAGGCTTTGTTTTCAGGCAATCTCACTCTCCTCCTAAGGGCAAAAAGGGTGGCAAGCGGGCTTCTCCTGCTAAGGCTACTCAGACTTCAGTGCCTCATATGTCTTCCTTTCCAGATAAACCAGGTGCTATCTGACTGTCCCTGCCACAACCCAATGTAAGCACCTTTCACTCTCCTTAAATCACTATTTTTTTTTCTCACCCATCTCATTTCCCACATCTCCATGTATAATAGCCAATGCTAACTGCTTTTTACCAATTAAAATGCATAATTTTCTCATGTAAATACATGATTGCTTTTCTATAAATATTGTGTTTTTGTTTTATCATGTAAGCTCTCTATTTTGTTTTTATTCATACTGTATTAACAGATTTATTATTTTGATCTTTGTACCATCTCTCATATATGTATGTTCTTAAAACTTTTTTTTAACTGTGATATGTTTTTCATGTAACTATTTTTTCTTTGCTGGAGCTGTTCTCCTTGGGTCTCCACTGAAAATGGGCCTCAAGCCCAGTTGGACCAACCCAGTTAACAAATGTCAATAAATAAATAAATCCTATTTTCTGGGATCTGTCCATTATTCAACAGGGGTATTTCATGGTGTGGAACTCCCTTCCCCTTTTTATGGGTATTCCTCAGCCTCCTTGGGAACAAATCTCCTTTTTCCCAGAGATGTTTCTGGACCTTTTGACTTAGAGTACTATTCAAGAAGTGCCTGTGTCCCAAAGGGGGAGAGGGTTTTACTCCAGGATGTTTCTAGTATTCAGAAAAGAGGGTACTTGGAGACCAATTCTAGATCTCTCTCACCTAAACATTTTTCTGAAGGTGCCATCTTTTCAAATGTTGTTCCTTCAGACTTTGTTCCCTCAGGCTTATATGGTGTCTCTGGATCTCAGGAATGCTTATCTCCATATTCTGATCCATCCTCTTTTCATAGGTTCATAGGTTCATACTAGGCTATGTGCCCTAGGGCATTTATAAGCCAAGCCAGAGTGTGTTTGGCTTTCACCACCCATTTTAAATTAATTTTGCTATGCCCTTTTTCGAGGTTAGTATACTGTGCCTCTGCTAACAGTGACACAGAATTGATACCCGGGGTAAACAATCTCCCATCCACTCATCAAGATTCCTCTTGAAGAGAGTCAATGAGGGACTCTGCCTAACCTGGACTGGGATTTTATTCCAGAGTGAAGGGAGCCTCTGGGTTATGAATCTGTCCCTCCAGCATGTCCTATTTATTTCAGTGCTGAGGTTCAAGTCTCTTGAGCGCATAGCTCTATGGGATTTGGATGTTCTGAGGTGCAGCATGTCCATTAATTCCGGGTTGGACATGGCTTTATACGTCAGGCACAGATCGCCTCTGAGCAGGCGGTATGCCACTGAGTAGAGCTGGAGTTTCTTTAACCGGGCAGCATATGGCATCTGTTTGAACCCTTTGATCCTCTTGGTGAGGTACTTTTGGGGTCCTTCCAGTTGCTGCAGGTGTCTGGTAAGGTACATCCCAAAATGGGCATTGTACTGAATTATGGGCCTGATGAGGGATGAGTAAAGAGGCACGATGATGTCCCCTGATCTAGATGTGAATCCCTTCATGATTAGGTGGGCTATATAAAATGTTTTTCTAACCACTTTGTCCACGTGGTTGTCAAATGAGAGATTGCTATCAACTTGGGTCCCCAGGTCCCTAATTACTTCTTCTGTACTTAATGGATTACCACCTATGTGGTAATTTGTGGGCACTTTGTTTTTGCCAAAGGGGATGACTATACACTTTTTGGCGTTTAGCTTGAGGCCATGGCTCTGGCACCAGTTGTCTGTTTCTATGAGGCCCTTTTGGAGGATGCTTCTGTCGGCTGGAGAGTCAATTATGGTGTCCAGTTTGCAGTCATCTGCGAACTTGGTCAGTCACAGTCCTTCCGTGTTGGCCTGTACCTCCGAGAAGTATATACCGAACAAGAGAGGTCCCAGGACTGAGCCTTGTGGGACGCCACTTGTAACTGGTTTGGAGTCTGACATGGCTCCAGGAATTCTAACCATGTGGGTTCTGTCCTTGAGCCAGTTTGCAACCCATCTATTGACATAGGGGTTTATATTTAAGCTAGTGAGCTTATCTATAATGCCCGAGTGGGGTATTGTATCGAAGGCTTTTGCGAGGTCCAGGTAGGCTGTGTGGACCACCTTCCCCTCGTCAATGGCCTTGGTGACTGTTTCAAAGAAATCGACCAGGTTTAAGAGGCAGGATCTGCCCTTAACAAAGCCGAACTGGGTAGGATCCAGTGTCTGTAGGTCCCCAGTATCTTTATTTTTGAGGTCCATGATGATCCTTTCCATAGCTTTGCAGACCAAGCTAGTCAGGCTTATGGGGCGATAGTTTCCAGGATCCATTGAGGCACCACCTTTGTAGAGAGGGACCACTGTTGCTGTATGCCACTTTTCGGGTACATATCCTGTAGTAAGGCTGAGATTGAACAGTAGTTTTATGTTTGGGTTTAGCTCTTCTTGGAGTTTATGTAGGACGCAGCCCGGGACACCATCTAGTCCCATTGATGCTGTGTTTTTTGCATTGGAGAGGGCGGCTCTTACCTGAGCATCTGAGATGTCAGGGAGGCAGAACTCTGCTGAGATAGATATTTGCCCTTTTGGTGGGGGGGGGGGGGAGAAGTTTGCGCTGAACCTGTCAGCTAGGATGTTGGCAATGTCTGTGGGTTCGATGTATTTTTTGTCATTTTGGAGTAATTCTGAGCATATCTGGGAATTCCACTCAGGTTCCTAACATAACTAAAGAAAGCCTTGTGATTATCCTTAGTGTCCTGTGCAATTTTTCTCTCGAAGCTGGCCTTAGACGATTTTATGAGTGCCTGTAGTTTTTTGCTAATACTGATCAGAGATGCCTTCCCTTTTTGGGATTTTTCTCTGTCATGTAGTAGCTTCCTCCTTCTATTGTATAGTTTGTTTATGGCTGGGGTCCACCAGACAGGACATCTGCCTTTGGAGGATTGAGTCTTGGTTTTATTTGGGATTGCATGATCCATGCATTCCTGAAGGTGTTCATAGAATGCGTTTATAAAGGATTCTGCGGTCTGGGCCATATTTTCTACAGGCTCGGGGGCTTTGAAGGATTCCACCTCGGTTTTGAGGAGTGTGAAATTTGCTTTAGAGAAGTTTTTCACTGTGGTTTTCTGGGCAGGGGTTGGGGTCAGGATGTGAATATCCAGTGAGATTAGTTTATGGTCTGATCTTACCAGTGAGGGATACACTTCTGGTCTGGAGCATAGAGTCCCCATGTTGGTGCTGATCAGGTCCAGTATGTTTTCCCCTCTTGTGGGAGTGGTAACAAGTTGTTCCATAGCATTTGAGTTTATAAATTCTAGGAACCTTTGGGCTAGGGTGTTGGAGCTAGAGTAATGCTCTCAGTCTATGTTTGGGTAGTTGAAGTCGCCCAATATAATGGTGTTTGGAGAGACCTTCATATTTTCAAGTGTTCTCAGGAAGGCCGAGTGGGGTTCCTGGGTTTGGGAGGGTGGTCTGTAGTAGGCTATAAACTGGAAGGCAGTTTTACCCACTGTTAGTTGCACATGGATAGTCTCTGATGCTTCGTGCTGTGCCACCAACCTGGAGGTGTGGGTATCTTTGACGAGTATTGATACTCCCCCTCCTTTTGTGGTTCGGTCCAAGTTTTGGGGCTGAAAAGCATGGTATGAGGTATAACCTGGTAGTGCTGGGGTGCTCTCGGGAGCCTTGAACCAGGTTTCTGTTACTGCACAGATATCGATGTTCTCCATGCTAAGGAGAGTTTCGAGTGCGTGCATCTTGAGGTTTAGACTTCTGGCGTTGAGTAGCATTGCTCTTAGTTTCTTATCCCTTGTGATACCTATGGAGGTGGGTTTGTCTTTTGAGCCTTGCCTAAAAAAGGCACTATGGGGGAAGCAAGAGCCTTTGCCAATATAAGAAAGCCCAGGGATGACAGGTGCAAGCCGTCCCTAGCGAAGCATCATGGCTTGTCGAGCATGTCATCCCAGGCTGACAGGCATTGGATCCCCTTTGAATGACACCAATACTTAAGCCAATTGTTGAAATTGATCATCTTGTCTTCATATTGTGGCATCATTCTTGGTGAGGGTAAGATGCTACTCAAGGTCAGGGTCATACCAGCCTGGGTTACATGCTCAAGAGAGCTCCTCTATGTCTCTTTTCATATAGTCCAGGGAGGTATGTCTCAGGTAATTCACACCAGCGTGGATAATGACCGAGTCATATTTGTACTTGCCTTGGAGTGACCTGAATGCTTGTGTTATGTGGCGGATCCTAGCGCCCGACAGGCAGCTCACCGTGACCTTCTCCTTGTTTAACCTGGTGAGCGGAACACCAGTGTGCCTGACGATAAAGTCACCTATTACAAGTGTATCAGGTTTGTTGTTTAGCCTTAAGGGCTGTGACTGTTCGGCACACTGGCTTTGTGAGCTATGTGTTGCACGTGTTTTGTTTTGTAGCGGTTGCTTGGGTGTCTGCTTTGGAGGTCTCTGCTGCTTAGGCAGATTTTTATTTAGAGCCTCCGAGTATGTTTTTGTGTGTTTATGTGTTTGGTTTGCTGTCGTGGTAGGTCTATGTGAGACTGGAATTGTAGTGAGTGTGGTTTCCTTCTCCTCCTGACTGGTTACACCAGTACTGAGTTGAGAGAGCTTAGCCTCCAGTTTGGCTATATGGTTGCATCTCTCACATGTGTTGGAATTTGTTGGGAGGAGGAGAGGGTTGTCTGTGTACATGAGGCAGTTGTAACATTGCCTCAAGATTCCCAGATTCACCAGCTGGACCGGAGAGGAGATTGACAACTGACCTTTGGACATGCTAGAATAGTATTGGGAATTCCTTTATAATTGAAAAAAAGGGCCAATGGGGAACAAGGTACTCAAGGGGAGTTTGTGAGGGTGTAGTGCTTTTAATTTTTTAGTGCTGACTTATATAATTGCTTTAGTGAGCAAGTGCCAGGTAACTTAAATGCAGTGTTTTACAGGTAACTTAAATGCAAAAACGACAAACAGTAACTTTCTTTCAAGTGAAACAAGGAAATAAGTACAGTAAGCAATGCAGATATCACTAGGGATCCACAGAAGCGCTGAAAATCCACGTTTTAGGTGGAATTAGTGTTTCAGGGAAATAACAAGTAAACAAACAACAAGCATACAAACAAAGCTAGATGCAGCAGGCCTGGATCTAGTCTATGCTACAGCAAACAAGGTGTACCAATTTCAGTAAGAAACAGTTCCAATATGCAGGCACTTGTAAGCCTTTAACCAGAAATTCCCAGCTCAGAAGGGCAGTTTCCAGCCTCTTCTCCCACAAGAGTGCAGACTACGAACCTTCTTAATGTAAAGTAACTGGCCTGAAGCCCAAGTGCTTAAACCAGAACCAATACACTTTTAGAATAACAGACACTGAGCCCTCAGTCAGCAGTTCCCAACTTAGAATGATGTAAACTACCTGTCCTGCCACCACAGTGCAGGCCACAAACCTTCCTAATGTAAAACAACTAGTCTGAAGCCCAAGTGCTTAATCCAAAAGACTTAGAATGATAGCTACACTTAATCAAGTTACTACCAAGCAGTAATAAATACACTTGAATACTTTAAAGAATGCCTGGATTAGTGCTCAAGTTATACAAACAAAGCTAGATTCAGCAGGCCTGGATCTAGGCTATGCTACAGCAAACAAGTTGTACCAATTTCAGTAAGAAGCAGTTCAAATATGCAGGCACTATAAGCCTTTAACCAGAAATTCCCAGCTCAGAAGGGCAGAGTCCAGCCTCTCCTCCCACAAGAGTGCAGACCACGAACCCTCATAATGTAAAATAACTGACCTGAAGCCCAAGTGCTTAAACCAGAATTAATACACTTTTAGAATAAGAGACACTGAGCCCTCAATCAGCAGTTCCCAAATTAGAAGGATGTAATGTACCTGTTCTGCCACTACAGTGCAGACCAGAAACCTTCTTAATGTAAAACAACTGGTTTGAAGTCCAAGTGCTTAAACTAAAAGGGTTAGAATGAGTTACACCAAGCAGTAATAAATACAACTGAGTACTATTAAGATGACGCAAAAGCAAAATAAAGTAGGAAGAAACACAAATACAGTAAAAGCAGATAATTTTTTTTTTTTTTTTGAGTGAGCAAATGAGATGAGCCCAGGAATTACAGGACAGAAACAAATGCAAATGCAGGCCTTCAAATCAGAAAGTTGAGAGAGATGGAAGACTGCCCAAACGGCCAATAACTACAAATTCTGGGCCAGAACCACTCCTTATGTGGTAGACAGGTTACCTAATGCTTACCACTCCCACTGATAAGCTAGAAGGCTTCCCTCCAACACAGAAAGGCTTGGGGGGCTCAGAAGCTTACAAACAGTCCTGGATACAGCAAATATGTATCTGGAACACTAATTGCAGGAAAGGTAGGAAACAGGCTTACAATTTTTTTTTCAGAAAAGTAACAAAAACAGTAGTAAAAACAATTCACATGCAGAGCAAGCTGGCACACTTGAGTATGTAGGAATATTAGTCCACACACAGTTTGAAAAAATGTAATTAAATTAAAAAGGACTAAAAGCAAGTGCAGAAAGGGTTTATTAGGTAGAATGTGGTAAAGGGATGGGACTGGGGGAGTGTCCTAGATCAAATCTACTGTGGGGTGGGCACTGCAAAAGCCACCAAATTTAAACTACAAACAAAAACAGGGAGGGGGTGGGGAAGATAGTTTCAACAGAGATGTGAGGAATTGCAGTGCAAATTATAAAACCAGAAAAATATATACTGATCTCTGTATATTTGCAGAACAGTAAGACAAAAGATATCTAAGCAACAATTTAGCTCTATAATACAGAATAATACAGAAAAATATACTCAGCTCTATATATTTGCAGATAGTCTTGTAAGGCTCTCTCTCAGTACACAGGTTCCAATTTAAATGCAGGCTGTTATTAACAGGTCAAAATTAAGGGAACCTGGAGTTAAGCAACACACAAGCTATAAAAACCGGTTATATCAGCTTAAGACAAGGCAGAAAATGAGGGTGGGGTGGGGTGGGGAAGACAGTTTCAACAGAGATGTGAGGAATCGCAGTGCAGATTATAAAACCAGAAAAATACATACTGATCTCAGTATATTTGCAGAACAGTAAGACAACAGATATCTAAGCAACAATTTACCTCTATAATGCAGAATAATACAGAAAAATATACTCAGGTCTATATATTTGCAGATAGTCTTGTAAGGCTCTCTCTCAGTGCACAGGTTCCAATTTAAATGCAGGCTGTTATTAACAGGTCAAAATTAAGGGAACCTGGCGTTAAGCAACACACAAGCTATAAAAAACGGTTATATCAGCTGAAAACAAAGCAGAAAATGAGGGGGATGGGGGGTGGGGAAGACAGTTTCAACAGAGATGTGAGGAATCGCAGTGCAAATTATAAAACCAGAAAAATATATACTGATCTCTGTATATTTGCAGAACAGTAAGACAAGAGATATCTAAGCAACAATTTAGCTCTATAATAGAGAATAATACAGAAAAATATACTCAGCTCTATATATTTGCAGATCCAAAAGACTTGGAGAAATTAAACTGTGTAAATTAGAACTGCAAATGGATACAGTACTTTAGACATCAAAGTCAAAATCATTCCCATCAGTAAATATGTCCCCCCTTCTCTCACTCTCTCTCTCTGTATGTATATGTGTAGAAATATACATATATAGATTCCCTTCACAAGCTCAAAGTTTTAAAACTTCAAACTGCAAATGGTTAAGACCATAAGATTGAAGCTTTGAAACTTTGAACATTTTGAATGGAGATTGCCATACAGTGCAGAATGGGAAATTTACAGTTTTCTTCACTGTAGTGTGATCTTGGAGTTGTTTGTGTGGGCACCCTTTCCAAAAATGTAAAAATATATATATATTTTTTATTACAATTTTGATGTTTCAAAACTTTGATCTTATGGTCTCGACCATTTGCAGTTCGAAGTTTTGAAACTTTGAACTTGTGAAGTAGATCCATCTATATATATATATATATATATATATATATACAATGTGTTTGTGCAGGCGTGTGAGTCTATATGTGTGTGTGTGTGTGTGTGTGTGTGTGTGTGTGTGTATATATATGTATATATATATATATATATATATATATATATATATATATATATATATATATATATATATATATATATATATGGTAGTTGACATCAAATATCAAAGCAAAGTCTGAAGTAACAGGAAAGTGATGCTTTCTTATGAGCTTTTCAGGAGAAGCAGTAAACAACAGATATTTATATCAGGTGGACAGAGATAAGAGAGAGAACTCGTGGAGTCCAGTATGATGTTACCTGTGGCTACTCAGAGCACTTCGAGGAAGGAGGAGACTTTGCTAAGACACAAAATTGTATGTGTGTTGTATCCTTCATCAGGCCATTTTTGGAGTTGAACAAGTTACCACTTAATGCTAACTTCTGCAGTAATGCAGGTGCATTAGTACTGCATAGGCCATTAAGATAATTTTGCGTGTGTGTGTGTTTGTGTGTGTGTGTGTGTGTGTGTGTGTGTGTGTGTGTGTGTGTATATATATATATATATATATATATATATATATATGCATAAAAAGCTGAATAGTTTGGGCAAGCTGCTAAGTATATAAGATTCTTGGTGTTACAGTCAGCATATCCCTTAAAACTATAAGACCTTCCAGCAACTGGATGAAGAAAACAGTTTGTTGTGTTGATATAGCTACATGCTTTGCAACGGCCACATATATAAGTACCTTTATTGGAGCTAATCTTCTTCTTGCTTATTCCATTTTTATTACACTTTATTTTTTTTTTTTTTATTTACATTTGTTTACCGGGAAATTCAGACAGGACGCAGGTCCTTTTTCAGTGGATGCCCGGGGAGAAAAGCTCCACATCATGTACATGATAAACAGAGATACAAAGTTGCAGCAATAGTAAACAACATTACAGGTTGTTGGCTTTAATGCAATAACAAGATATTGATTATCAACAGTATATACAGTAAATGTTGCAAGTTAAAATAGTTTCTTGTTTATAATATTAGTAACAAAGTTGTCAGACAAGATTTTAAAGTATGCAAAGACAACAAGTTAATTCTGACTGTGGTTAGTAGTAGCGGTAGTATAGTTGGGTTAAGAGTCTAGGTGGGGGGGGTAAGGGTGGGTGTGTTAGTCTGGATTAGAACAAGGACAAAGCCAGTGCAAATTTAAGTCTAATTTGAGCGCAATCTTGAAAAGGCTGCTGGAAGGTGGAGTAGTTATAGAGGGTGGAAGATTGTTCCAAAGTTTAGATATGGTACATGAAAATATGGCTTCTCCTGCTGAGTTTTTGGGTTTGATAACAGTGAGTTGATTTTTGTTGCTTGATCTTAGGGGCCTAGTGGAGTGATAGGGTTGCAGAAGGGTTTGAAGGGAAGGGATGTTATGGGATTGGTTAATAAGTAAATGAGCGAGGGTGAGTTGATTAAAGTGAAGGAGTTGTGGGAGTTCTAGCAAGTTTAGTTCTTTAAGGGAGATACAATGATGGCTGCAGTAGGAGGTTCCAGTGGCAAATTTAGCAGTTTTGTTGCAACAAGCATCCAGCTTGTGTAGGTCTGTCTGTTTAAGGTTGGTAAGTATGGAGGATGCATAGAGAAGGGTGGAGATTAGCTGGGAATTGGCTATGGAGATTCTAGCCACCTTGATTAGGAATTGGTGGCTTCGATATAATGCACCAAGTTTCCTGTGAACTTTTTTTATTATGAGAGATATGTGGGTGTCAAATCTAAGTTTGTTGTCAGAGCAGAGTGGAGATAGTGCTGTGATATGGCCTGAAACCTTTTTGGATTTTGGAGAAGAGATTATTAGCTATGAGGTAGTTGGAGACCTGGGTGTTGATACATTTTTTAAGTATCTTGGAGAGCGGGGAGAGGATAGCAGTTGGGCAGTAATTGGAGAGGTCAGTGGAGGGGGTGCCTTTGTGGAGGGGAATGATGTGGGTTATTTTCCATATCACGGGAACATAGCCTTCTGTTATGGAATGGTTGATTAGAATTGAAATTGGGTAAGCTAGTGTATCAGCTGCAATTTTCAAGTCTTCAGAGGGGAGTTTGTCAGCTGCGAGTTTTGTGGGTTTAAGTTTTGACAATAGTCTTTTTATGTTGGCGGTAGGTACTGAGGGGAAGAAGAAAAGAGGAGTGGGGGGTTAGGGTTAGGAGTTGGGGGGCTGTTATAGGAAAGTGTTGTTTGTTTAGAGATGTTATAGTTTCAGTGAAGTGTTTGTTGAAGGAGTTAGCAATGCTGCCGGAGGAGGGGGGAATGGATGGCTGGGGGCTATCAACTTTCCCTTGGTGGAGGATAGTGTTACTATTGGACCAGAATTGCTTAGGGTTGTGGTTGGTAGAGTTTAAGGTGGATTTATAGTAGAGGAATTTGTCTAATTTTATTTGCTTTTTGGCTTTATTGCACAGTTCAAGGAATGATTGCCTATCTGAGTTATTTTTTGTTAGTCGCCAGTGCTCCCAGGCCTTATCTCTGGATTTCATTAGGGTTATGGTGGTCTTTTGTAACCATGGGGCACACCTGGATCTGACTTTGGCATTTCTTACAAGAGCATGGGTGTTTAGGATGGAGAGAAAGGTACTGCTGAAGAAGTGGACAGCCTCATCTATGTTGAGGTATCTTAGTGGTGACCAGTTAATTTTTTGCAGGGAGGAGATGAAGGAGTTGGGGATGAAGTTGGACTTGTTCCATATTTGCCTGTGGATAATGGGTTTGAGACTGTGTGGTGCCCACTTAGGAAAGTGGGGGAGTGGTCACTAAGACTGTCAGGTAAGCAGCCTGCTAGGTAAGAGTGAGTGGCTTTGTTGAATAGGATCCAGTCAAGTAAGGTATGTTTGTTAGGGTTTTTGCTGATTCGGGTAGGGGATTGGATGAGCTAGTGAATGGTTGGGAGATTGTTATTACAGGATAGCCAGTTGAAGTTAAAGTTGCCGAGAATGATGGTTTCCTGTGGTAGAGATAGAATAGCCAAACTCAAGAGATTTTCTAGGGGTGTAATATTTTGCCCTGGTGGGAAATAGCATCCTATGATATTGATTGTTTTGTTTGGGTTCAGTTTGAGACTGGCATAAAGGATTTCTTTATTGCTGTGGTGAGGGGCAGATGTGGTCAGGAGTTGAATATTGAGGTGGTGTTTAAATATCAATGCTACACCACCTCCTTTTTTGTACAATCTGTGTATGCGAAGGATGTTGTATTCGGGTGGAAGTAATTCCACACTTTTGATGTGAGGTTTGAGCCGGGTTTCAGTTAGGAAGAGGGGGAATATATGCTTATGCTGGCATGTAGTTTTTGGATTTTATTGCATATGCTTCTGATGTTTAGGGACATTATAAGTAGGTCTGTTGTTTTTTATTGGCTAGGAGCTGAGTTGTGGGTGGTTGCTTGGACTAGGGTTTGTGGTTGGGTTGGATTTGGGAGGGCCAGGGTTTGGATGGATGTCTCCACTGAGGGCTAGTTTATAGAGGGTGCTTAGGATATGTTTTCTATACATAGTAAATTGCTTATGGTATCTTAGGGATATTTTATTTTTGAGTGTGTTAGGTGTTTGGTAATGGAGTGTATGTATTGGGAGGATGTTTTTGGTGGCAGAGGTTGTGTAGTTATAGTGTAAATGTTTGAGGGAGGGTGTTGAGAGAGTACAGTGGAAGTTGTTGGGGCATGTGACTGTGGAGCCTTGGTAGGCTGTAATGTGAGCTAAAACTACGCAGGTTAGTATTGTTATATTAGGCAGTAGCATGATTGTGTTAGATGTAGGGGAGGGGGTGACTAGTGGTGCAGCTTAATTGGTGGTGATTAAGGGTGGGGTTAAGGCTAAGAATAAATGTATAGGTACTGGGGGTGGTTGGGAATAGGGGGCAGGGAGGGGAGCGAAGTGAGCATAGCGAACAGAGCGGGCTAGAACCCCCAGGCTAAAGATTGCAGGGTAAGTGTTTAAATAGCCACATTGTTTTCCCCTACTAATAACTCCAAACGATCTATAGAATTTCATACCTAGTTTGAAAACAAACAACAATAAAAATAATAAAAAAAAAACAAAGAAAGGAAAAGGACAGGTCAACAATCAAAAAAAGTAAGTAAAATGTAGTGTTTTCTTTACTTGCTTTTCATGCATATAAATACATGCACTTCTTCAGACAAACACAGAAATATATTAAAACACTTATATAGGCTTTGAACACCCAGCTGACCCAGTTTGAAGCAGACAAAAAGTGGCAGTTTAAGTACCTTTTTGCCTCTATTTTACAAGTAGGCAATTCCAGTGTATCTACTGGGTTACCTTTTTTTCGCCTAGAGCTTTAGCTTGGTTTACTGATAACTAAAAAGAAAAAGTTTAGCTACACAATAATTTCTTATTCGTAAAGACAAATTTAGGTGTTTCACCTACAATATTTTTTTATTATCATCCACAGTTAAAACCGACCAATATTTTCTCACTATTTTTTATTATATAATATTTATATTTTTATGAAGGTAAAACCAACAGAAAATTTAAATAACGGATTTTACCCCACATGAATGATATAAAGAATTGTGTGAAAATCAGTCCTCTAGCAAATCATGTTATGGTGCATGTTAGCCATTCATTTAACTTCATGGTTCTTGAGACTCTTCAAGAAAATATAAGAGAATGTGGTATACACAATAAAATAGAGATCAATGAAGTTAAATGGATAGCGGACTTGCAGGCTGATCATGAGCCTGGTTTGAATGCAGTACTTCCAATAAAACCTGTGTTAAAGGGGTGGCACCCCTATTAAGAAGTACTGAATAGTCAGAAAGGAGGAGTTGTCCCATTCTGAAGCTTCTGATTGGTTGATTGTCGTACTTAAACAATTTGCTGAAGCAAAACAAACTGAGGATCTAAAGAAGGCTGTTAAGCTGAAAGCACTTATCCATTTTCTCTGCAACTTATTTTTCTTTAGTGTTATGGTTTTCAGGTTGTTTTACTAAAAGGATTTTAGCTTCGTAGTGGTCCGTTGTGGATATTTTGTTTGCTGTGTTTCACTTATTATATATGGTAGCTTTTTTAAATGTCTATTTCCACTTTTGTGGTACATTGGTACATGCACAAGTTAATGTTGGGCAGGTTAATCCTTTATACAGTTATTTTATCATTAATATTGGAAACTGTCATGTTTTACAAAACCTTTTTTTATTTTATTAAAAACACTCAAACAAAAAAACAAGCATACCCATAGAACACCTCCATAACCTGTTAAACATAGTTATGTTCATTTGGATTAAGTTATCTTCAAATAATGAAGTGTAACCCTCCTAATAGGAACATTTGTGCAACATACCTGTTAACATAGGCCCTAATTAACCTGAAATTGAGGTTATCCAATCTAAAATGTTATTAACTGTGCATCCACTTACACTAATTAGTGTCCATTTTTTTTTATCTTTACCCCCCCCCGTGTGAATACTACTTGCATACTTTCAAAAATCATTAACTTTTAGCCTTGAAGAAAACAGTGTTCTGTCTTTCTTTGCCCTATTATCAGCTTGCCTCCATGGAAAAGTAAGAGAAAAAAGAAATATTTACTTCTCTGTTGCAGCCTGAAAAGACAAGCTGAAACATTTATTGCTAAAGAAAAGCTCTTCCTTATATTTGGTGTTCTCATATTTACTTGTTTCCACTTAAAATTTATTAGATTAAGCAAAGGGTCTTAATATAGAGATTCAGCTATGCAGAAGTAAGAGAAAACATATCAGCTCTATATATATTATGATCTGTGTACCTGTACACCTTAGCCCCTACCTCAGTGGACCAAGATTGCAGCATATTAACTTAAGCATGTTTCTAGCTTTTCTTCTCTTTTTTGCACTATAATGTGTACATTTCTTAATACCAAAAACAAAGAGAGAAGAGGAAGGAAAAGTATCTGTTTACTTTAATAACTTTGTCATATATAAGAACAACTAAAATATTTTACTATAAAATATTCAATTTATATTGTTAAAAAGTTTCATAGAAATACTGTTAAGAAAATAAATTGTTTTATTTACAGTTACCTTTTTCCCTTTTCCTTCCCTTAGAGTCCTTACAAACATTAATGACATGAAATGAGGCAAATGTTTTTTTCGGTTCCTTACAAGTTTAACAAAGTCAACAAGAGTCCATTCTTTCCACTTATTGTTATACAGCCATATTTCACAAATGCAACTGATGCTTTGCAGTCTCACATGTATTCACTAATTTCTATGTTGCTGGTCTTTTTCCTCTTCATTTCCATCTCCCAACTCCAGATCCCAGTTCAATTCCACAGTACTCCCGATTCTTCTGGTCAATTCCTGTGCTTTTCTTTGTCTCTCAAACATGTTCCTCTTGAACAGTGGAAAAGGTTTCACTGGCAAAGTCTCAATATGTGTTTTATTGTCAGAAGAATGAAAGTGAAAAGTATTCTTCTGCTTGATGGCTCATTTTTGTTGGACAAACTTTTTCATTTCCTCCTTAACCTGTTTTGCATCAAAAATTAAGTTGATCTTTCAGGAAAACAATATTCTGAAGAAAGCTGGATACAGCAACTTGAATCTCACAATTCCTTTTGGCATTTCCCAAGTACTGGAATAAATCTGTTTTTCTTCTATATGGTTTACAGTGAATAATCATTTTGCACAAACACTCTACTGTCTCCATCGTTTAATACTTAGCCCTTTTGCCACAGTTTTGTCAGGATCATCTCTTTCTGCTGGTAGATTTGCATCTTTACTAATAAAGGTCTTGGCTGTTTTTTTCATGGCCATATTTGGAGTATACACATGGTATGTCCTTTCAATTAACAATTTCTGATGTGGAATACTGGTCCAGTTGCTTATTTGTGCCTTCATAAAATTAATGCAATCTGTTTCTTCTAGATTCTCTGTTGCAGCAGAAAATCTCAGATTTCCCTACATGCTCTGTCCTCTAGTTCTACCATTTTTGATACATCTCTTTTTGAGAAGTCTCATGCTTAGCCAGCATTTTCTTCATTTCAACCTCTGATTTTTGCTGCTTTATATATTCGTCTGAATATCTGTTTAAACCTTCTTCCATTTTCCAGCCTTTTGTTATTTGAGTTGATGTACTCCTTCAGCGTTTCATTTATTTTAATCAGCTCTGAGCACATTTGACTTATTTTTCCTCTAGATTAGCGGCAGCCATGTCTTTCACCAAAGCTGGAGCTTGAACTGCTTTTTGCTCAACTCCCCAGTATTTTCTCTTCACCCATTCTAGAATTTTCTTTCAGGCTCTCTCAGTTTGTTCTAGGCAGCCATCCAGGAAATGTACTTACTGGCCAGTAATGGAATTTTACTCAAACTGATAATATCACTAGCAATTATATTTCACTTTCTGTTTTTACACTGGGAGAGCTGAAGTTAAGCTGTTGATCAGTGTGCAGCCATCTTGGAAGTCCTTGCATTCAAGACTATGCTTTAATTTATCCCATTTAAAGCTGTAAGATTGTCTTTTTCAGTGGACTGTAGCACTCCACATACCTCTTCAGACTGTTTTACATCAACCTTCTGAAAAATGCAAACAGTTTTGAATGTCCTGTAGATTTTGTTGGAACTTTGTTCTATAGTGCTGAAAATGTATTAACTTTCTGGTGGTGTGGTACTTTATCAGTGAACTAGGTCATGCCACCTGTGCAGAGAGGATATGAGAGTGTGACATTTTACCTTCCATCACTGGATAACCAGTATTGCTTTTCATCTAGACAATTTGTCTTGTGGGACTATGAAAAAAATCATGTAATTTATACTGCTACTGCTACACCAGGACTATGGGTAGCCTCATTAAGTGACATGGATTGCCTCTGCCTGTAATACAGAATGTACTTTTTTATGTTAGCTCACTCCTAGATATGATGGCAGGTGTTCTGGCATTTTATTTCTTGCTTATGTAGGTTTCATTATTCCTTTCTTCCTTTTACCCATCCATTGAACCCTATTTATGGCGTATAAAGATACAGCCACAATAATTCTGATTAACTGGTATGCATTGCTCTGTGAACAGTACTTCCATTTGTTGTGAAAGCACAAAGAAAAGGAACTATGACATTTGCATGTTAGCAAGAATATTATCTTTGATCAGACCAACACATCGTGGTTACTCCAGTTTTCAGTGTTTTCATCTTCTTGCTTAATAACTGAAATAAGCAGAATCGAACACAGCAGCTCCAGCACGGACTGTTTAATGATAAAAGTAAGCGCTTTCGGCTAAGGATATTCCTCCACCTTCTTCAGACTTATACAATACCAAACTCACAGCACAGCTTTTTATACATAACTAGAAACAGATACAAAACAATTAAAGTAATTAATTAAATTAAACACTTAATTACCTACAACCCAGTATTTTAAAGGGCTGATACATAAAACCAAATATACTATTTATTCCATCAATGAAAAGTACAACTGTGAAACCAAAGGTGTAGTGTACGTTGGTTTGTGCAGGGGATGTCCCTCGTTTTATATTGGTAAAACGGAGAGGTCATTAAAGAAAAGAGTTTATGAACACTTATACGCTATAGGGAGAAGAGACATGACCAATGCACTTGCTAAGCACATCTGTGAACACCCTGAGCATTCTTTTTTGTTTTCAGTTGTACAGCAGGTCAAAACACACCTCAGGGGGGGTCCATGGCAATTATGGCTTGAAGAACAGGAGGTCTTTTGGCAAATTAGAACATATGCCCATATACCCCCAGGGTTGAATGAGTATGCATCCATTAAATGCATTCTCAAACTAAAAGCATTGAAGAGATGAGGTTGTTATTACGTTGTTTTACTACCGGGATAACACCCCTATGGTTAAGGTATGAATTGAGAGTTAGTGAGACATATGTAACAAATATTGGGTTTTTCTATAGTGACACTGTTACTATTATTAATAATTAGTTTATATTATTGTTACAATTTTTATTACTGGCTTATTTTTATAGGGAATACATGCAGATGCATTTATGAAGCAGTTTATTTTCTTAACATAGGATGTATTGCTACTTAAATGCACAGAACTTTATACATAATAATACACTTATATGGTTGTTGGAGTGTATTAGTTGGATCTCATGTTGCTGTCTTGCTTTTATTAACTTTAATACAAATATTCTAATGATATAAACATTTCATTAATATTTACAAGAAATTCATTTAGAGAATATGGTTTAGTTAGTTGTATTATCATTTTTTAAAAAATAATGTATTTGGTTTTATGTATCAGCCCTTTAAAATACTGGGTTGTAGGTAATTAAGTGTTTAATTTAATTAATTACTTTAATTGTTTTGTATCTGTTTCTAGTTATGTATAAAAAGCTGTGCTGTGAGTTTGGTATTGTATAAGTCTGAAGAAGGTGGAGGAATATCCTTAGCCGAAAGCGCTTACTTTTATCATTAAACAGTCCGTGCTGGAGCTGATGTGTCCGATTCCGCTTATTTCAGTTATTTCAGTTTTTAGTTTTACGTGGTTTACATCTTCTTGCTTAATACTAAGATCACATGAGTGTCTTCATTTTAAAGCATTGCTTTTCAACTGGAGAAATATCTTATAGCCACCCTAAACATGTGATGTCCAAGAATTATTCTGTGAAAGCAATATACTTTGTCCTCTGAGCAATTGCCCATTCTCTACTCAAGCTGCTATTGGTTTTGTGCTGGCTTTACCTTCTGTTTGACACTGGTGTGAGATAATTTTTAGACAAGGTTTGACACGTCATTATATAGATTGTACTGTTGTGAGAAATATTTAAGAATGGCAAACCCTCATACTTATATTACTCATTACAAGCTTGATTTGGCTTCCAGGGATAGTTTGGTTCAATGGTTTTGAGGAGTATTCTTCCATGAGCCACTCAAGAAAAAGGTAGCTAGGGATGCTGTCCCATCAGTGAGGATAAAAGCAAGATTGACAACATCACATAAATAAGATATGTACTTACCATAACTTTCCATGTGTGTTGTCGATCTTCACCTTTATCCTCACAACCGTCCCACCAACCTCCTTCCTACACTCCTGGAAGAATGAGATACCAGAAATTGGAACTTATGGATGTCATGACTTCAAAAATGGCCTTCGACCATCCTTCTAATGAGATCTTATATTGCTTATCCCTTGAACTTACTTTCTGCTGCTATATATTTGGCAAACAAAATTTGAGGTAATGAGGAAATTGCATTCTGGGTAGGAGAAGGTGCCCAAGAGCTTAGGTGGTGGCCACGAGCTTTTGCAAAGGCCGAGATGGATCTCATGGATTGGATCCAAACACATCAGTGAGGATAAAGATCTAAAAACACACATGGAACATTATGGTACGTACATAACATTTTAAACTTTTGGCAAAATGCATAGGTAATATGTTTTTAATATATTATTTCTGCTCAAGAAACAAATTCAGAAACAAAAATCTTGAGTTCAACTCTATGAAAATCCAGAAGTTCAGAAATAACGTTGTCTGTACTTGAATAGCTTGGAAACACAGAAAACTTGCAAATAGTTGCCCACATTATTTTGTATGATGAGGCCACCATAAAGAGCACAACACATGATAATTCTAAGCCTAAATTAGCACCTGCACTCAACATAACAAACACTTCAGTCCTAACTTAATCTATACCCCAGCTCTAACCCTAGATGATATTTTGCTAGATTTCATTCAGTATAACATGCACACTAATCAAACTATGTTTTAAGTGCAGCATTCACTCAACTGCTTCTAGCTCTGTGGCACAGAGGGATAATGTGGTATGATCAGAAAACAGAAGTTCAAGCAGAGGAGCAGTTGCTGGAGGAGCTGGGTGGGGAAAGGTGAAATTGAGTGGCTGATGCCAGCTCAGACATCCTGGGATATGGGAGAATTGGTGATCTGGATACCTGGCTGCCACTTTCAGTCAGAGCTTTACTACCAACAGAGATCAGCCTGGAACTGTGGGTATGGGCTTGGTGCTCCCAACTTGGTTATGGTATCACTCTATGTGTATCTGTGAGAACGTGCATGCACAGGTGCAAGCAAAGCAGACCCTCTTGGTGACACTCCTTGGTGGGGCTAAGATTAAGTCAAAATGCTGAAGCCACTGAAGTTAAATAGGTCTTTGGGATTACCCCTGACAGGCTGGGAAAAGTGGCAGTAGTAAGGTCTGAGTCAGCCCTCACCTGTAGGTCTCTTAGACTGCTAGTTTAGATGGTCTGCTAATGGGTAAAGCCTCAAAAGGCTGATGTTACTTTGATGGCTGCATCATCAAACAGCCCTCTTGCCTGTCAAGATGATGGCTTCCTTCAGTCATCTCTCATATGAATCAGTGACCATGTTGCCTCTGATAAGGGATCAAATTGGCTAGGGCTAAGTGGAGGTGGAAAGGTGATGGTCAGCATGAAGGGAGGCAAAAAATGTATAAGAAAAAAATTCACACAGATATTCAACCAAAAGGTACATCTTAATTACATATGGAAAAAAATTCTCTCTGATGATATTCATCTAAAAAGTATATGTAAAATGTCATCTAACAAAGTGTAAGTAAAACTTTAGGAATGCTTTCAGCCCAATTTCTATGTAGTTGGTAAAGAAATAACAGTAACTAGTAGCTAGTTTACATTTGTAGTTAAATGATAGTGTCACTTATTGACACAGTCCAAGTTACAGTTAGGCTACCAAACAGTTTTTAATTGCCACTTTGTTAGATTGGTAGTCCTATTTCATGTTATATCAGGCAGCAGTATTGTAGGCATTAATTCAGACAACTGTATACAAATTGTGTCCTCATACTTATTAAATAAACAGTCATCAGATGATCTTGGTTACACCCTCTAAATGAAGTGTTATACAATCTGTCCCTGGATCAGGGCCACACTGCTTAAATGCAACTCAAATGGCAGCCTATACACCATTATGTGAGAGCACAGAAATTGTTTATACCACGTATCAGCCAACAATAATAATGTCCATTGTGACCACCATCCCTTCTAACATTTCTATCTCATGGATTAGGGGCTTTGCAACTTTCAGAGCTACACACTGCCTGCATGTGAAAGTATGCAAGTTTTTCTCCATGCTTGTATATTGCTGCTGTGAAAGGGATTGACTTAGAAATGACAAATAGTTCAAACTATACAATACATCCAAGACTTCTGTTGTCACTACTGATTGTTATGTCCAACTCTCACAGCACAGGGGCAGTGGTTATACCATTGATATTATAAAATATTATTTCTGTTATCTCCCTTCAAACTTTCATGGCTTTATAAGAGACGTGTACAACCTTTATAGCTGCTAGAGTGAGGAAGAAGACCTTGATTCCCACTTAGTCTGACTGAAAAAAGAACCTGAAGTGAACATGAATCTACTTGTCCACTTAAAAATGACAGATATGTAGATAAATTAGTTAATTATCTTTATAATGTCTTAAATTCATACTTGTACCTTCTGTTGCTGTCGGTGCAACAGTATAAAGTTTTCATAACCTGTACTACATAAAGCTTTCCATACAGGTAGTTTGGGGTTATTTAGTAAAGTGGTGCCTGCATCTCAAGATCATTGTTGGTGCATGTCTAAGCTGTTTAGTTTCTATTGTTGTTAACTGTTTCTTATGAAAATTAATAGCCATATAATACCTGAGAGAGCATTTTCTCCCATTGGTGAAATGATTTAAAATCCACAGTTTTAACCTGTGATTTATAAAGGCATGTTTGCTTTATAATATCTACAAAGTAAGAAACAATGCCATATACTATGTAGAATATACACAGCTTGACAAATAACATATTGAAGAAGGGTTACAAAATCATTAAACATAGACTTTTGCAGATGTGTCCAAACTTGATAATAATTAAATATATATGCATTAAAGAAACATGATCTTATAATTATTTTAAAATAATAAATATTTCAGAGTAAATAAATATTTCAGAGTAGATTTTTATCAGCCAAGTAATGTTCCAGTCAACAAAAAAAGTTTAAATCTTTGATTCACTTAAAGCACATTTGTATATTTCTTAATGTTGTTCACATACAGTTTAACTGAGATCTCTTATAGGTTCATCCAGCAAATGATAATGTCATATTTGCATAAATTATTTTCTTAAAATGATGAATTTGTGCTCTGAGGGTAGAAACCCACTAATATACCCTTTGTTTGGATTCCAGTTCAACCTTGTACTAATAAGTGGTATTTATATCCGCTTACCAGTAAGAATAGTTCAACTGTGTCAGCCATTTCAAAATGCAGACTATGTTACCAGGGAATAGATTTTGTTTCCCACCCATGAATCAAGTTGCTTTTTAAACAATTATGGTGTACTAGCTTGCCATATAAGTTGTGGTAATATGTTCCATAAGTGAACCATTGGTTGTGGTAAATATTGAGTTTTCACTACCATTCTGTGTTGTTCTACTTTATTATGTATACATTGCTGCTCTACTGTCTCTACACAAATTAAGTAATTCCATATTCAGCATCAAATAAAGTTATTCATTTGTTACAGTTTTAAAGGCTAAACATAGTTTACATTGTATGTTTGTGTAACTTATAGAAAAGAAGCCCAAAATCTCTATTTTAAGGTGACAGAAATTACCTCTAATTCCAGTAATTCTCTTAGTAAATTTTGGTTGAATTCCCTTAAGTAATAACATTTTTCCTTTACTTTGTATGCAAAACTGCATATTGTACTCTAGTCTACAACAAGCATAAGATATATACAATATTTAAGGTAATTCCTTGTTAAGATTATCAAACTGCCTAAAAATGTGCCTAACAACTTTTGTAGACTTATCTTTCAAATTCATCGCATGTGTTCAAAACCTTAACATATTACAAACATTCATACCCAAATCTTTATGTTCAGTCCTTACTCCTACTTGAGTTTGGCCCCATGTTACATCTGTTTTTGGGACACCACTCATTTCTATATTAATTTCAACCCATTTTATTTTAGCCATAAATCAAGCTGTATTAAATGGCTTAAATATTGATTAAATTTGTCAACGTCCTTGGCCGAAGTAAATACACATCCCATTTTATGTCATCATATTAAACAGTTAGGGGCCTAAAACCTATCCCTGAGGTACACTTCTGCTTATTTCTAACCATTCTGAAATATAATTACCAGGTTTAACCATTTGTTGTCTTCCTCTCAGCCAGCTGGCCACCCAGTGAATAGCATATGGGTTGATAAGATTGTAATGCATGGCCTCTAAAACAACAGAGTGGTTATTTACAGGCCAGTTTCCAGAAAGACACTATAAGCTTCAAAATGTGTAGAATATTTGCCCCCATGTAATTACATCTACTGCAATTATTTTTATAATTAGAAAAAATAATTGTTAGCTACAAGTGTGTATTCTAAGCATTCTGACATATAGCTGAGTATATAAAAGCTTATAGAATGGTATCGTACCATAAGAAAACATCCAGATAGTTTTCAACTCAGCACATAAGTTAGACATGATTATGCATTTGTCTCACACAGAGGAATAGCAGTAAATGATATTAGACAGCAATTTTAGATAATACCTATAAACAGCTGAAGTTGGATGATCCCTCTTAGACAAATACAGTCATTTTGAAGTAAGTTAATCTTTGGAATAATATCTTACTGGTTTGCAGACGTTTAGTTAAAGATGACCGTTGCATATATCATTGATGTATGTCTTAAAAGTAAATATTTTTATAAAAAACTGATGGGATTTTGAACTACCAGATTATCCAAAACCCTAGATTTCTTAAATAAAAAGAAGTACAGTATATCTATCATTTTACCATTTAAAAGAGTGCTAGGATTCAAAGCTACTGTTTAAACATTTTCTAGTATCTTCAAGATTTAAAGTGTTAACAAGTTGTTAAAAGCTTGGACAAGAACCTGTAAAACCAGAGGAAAATCATTTAATGTTTAACTTTTTTTAGAAATGTTGAGAATACATTGGGATTTATTTATGTTAATATAGCTAAATGCCAATTTAACCTAACACTGGAACACAACAGTATTTTTATGGAGAATAGCTAGTTATTCAACCTAGAAACAAGGTAATCAGTATAAAAATTGGCATATTTAAACTACCATGCAGCTTTGGGTAAACCAGTTAATATGCCCTCCTGAGAGACTTGGGGTACAATATAAATTTGGTTAGTTTCATCATAAGGGTATTGAAAAGTCTAACTGTGTGAAACAGTTGATGTTAAGTTGTGCAATCTCGCCTTCATTCTTGCTGGATGGTTTCAGAGCCAATCCTCGGCTCTGACTCGGCCACTTACTATAGCTCGAAAGCTCTTTACTGGCTTGAGGCTACCCCTTATCCCAGAATGCCCAGCATCAGCTACCCAGATCTTGTTTGCTGCTTTAGCTCCAAGGTTGCATCAATACTGGCTCAGGCTTAGTATAACTTTTTTCTCAATTAAATTCAAATAATTTGTTTAAACATTGATATATATTTTCTCTCTTATAGTAGTTTGTAAGTTTCTTTTATTGTAAACCCCTTATCTCATCCTTGTGGTGTTTTTTGTGCTGTATTGGCCATAGCCCCTTAGTCGCTAGGCCTTCTGTTATTCCCCGAACTCGTTTAACTTAGAGAGTCCCCCCCCCCTTTAAGGACTGCCGTTTAAGTTAGAGGTTCTCCTTTAAGGTCTTTATTAATATAATTTTTAGTTTACTATTGTAGTGTGTCTTTTTGGTAAAATGTCTAAGGAAGTTAAAACCTCAGGTTTTAAAAAGTGTGACTCATGGTGTCAGAAGATGTCTCTGACAGTTGGGCACACTAGTTGTGTTTACTGCTTGGGGGCTCTGCACCTGCAGGACTCTTGTTCTAGTTGTCATGCCTTTAGTCCAAGGGTCCTGCAGCAGGGGAAAAACAAGCTTATCCTCCGTGGATTGTTCAAACAGGATTCTCTAGCTAAAGCATCTCAGCCAGTTAAACCTTTGAAACCAGTCAAGCCGTCGGCTCCATGTTTGGAACCAACCTGTGAGCTTGACAAACCAAGTGTGTTGGTGCCCTCTGGCACCAACAAGACTGCTTCTCCGTCAGCTCCAACTGTTACTTCGGAGCCACAAATGAGCTAGGTCTTCTTCATTGGAGCCGATTTGCTTGGTGTCACAATCACCCTTACTTCAAAGCAAATCCAGTCATCACTCATCTTCCCACTCCTCTCAGTCCTCAAGGTTATCAGATCAGGATGTAGAGAGAGTGGTCAGTAGGTTGCTGAAGTCACAGGCCCTTGCTAAAATGCTTTTGAGCCCGATTCAACAGGCTTTGGCTCCATCTGCTTCGATATCGACTCCTCCTCTGACTATGCTTAGTTCGGAGCCGGAGTCCATGGATAGTGGTTCCTTTTACTAGGCTTCAGAGGGATCTCCTAAAAGAACTTGGAGATACCCTACAAAATTCCACAGCTGAGGGAGCTTCAGCCAAGGTAGCTACCCAGCTGGTGACTCTTAATTCAGTAGTCAACTCCTCCATGAGGCTTATTTCATATGCAGCCGATGGTGCGAGTAGAGCTGCAGGAACAGGAGTGGCTCTTAGGAGACATTCTTGGCTGTGGCTGTATAAGTTTGCAGAACCTTTCAGAGCGCCCTTCGCCAATACCCCCTTTGATGGCTTCTTTCTCTTTGGGCCTCAGTTGAAACAAACGCTTACCAGGTGCCAGCAGGAAGGCAAGATGCTCTCTGATGTTGGTGTCTGTTTTTCCACTCCTACCAGACCATACCCAAAGGGTCAGAAGGGTGGAAAGATGTGGTTTTGAAAATCTCAGGGACCCTTGCCTGATGTACGTGGTGAATTTTCCCCCAGGGGCAGAGGGGGAAATAATATCAATGACAGACACCGCCCTCATGACAGAGATACATTCTCTTCCAAGCCCTATCAACATCCCTGAAGGGATGCCCGACTGCTCAACTCTGGAGGCAGTTGGGGGAAGGCTTTCACTGTACCCAATGCCTGGCAAAATATTACAAAAGACAAATGGGTACTAGCCATTATATCCGGAGGTTACAAGATTCCCTTTCATCAGTTTTCTTTTTGTTTCAGAAAAATCCATCCCAGATGTTACACCCAAGCTAAGAAATCAGGCAGTCACAGAAGTTTCAAGACTGCTAGAAAAAAGAGCCATCCAGGAAGTCCCCGCAGATGAAGTAGGATCCGGAACTTATTTAAGATTCTTTTTAGTGCCCAAAAAGACAGGGGACAGGAGACCAATTCTGGATCTCAGCAGATTATTTTATTTATTTATTTTATTTTATTTTATTTTATTTTACATTTGTTGACCGGGCTAGTCTAGCTGGATACATGTCCTTTTTCAGTAGAGGCCCGGGGAGAAAAGCTCCAACATAATGAGAGGACAACAATAGATTTACATTCAGAGAAAATAGTATTAACATAAGTATAAATGAAGACAGCAGTCAAATACATGTTACTAATTTAACATTCATATGAGAAGAAGATTAGTTTCAAAACATGGTTGCATAGAGAAGCCGAGAGGTTGAAGATTATGGTCTCTAAAAAGGTGAGGAGACTAGGGTGGTAGTTGTTTTGTCAGGTTTAGCCTGGTTTAGGACAAGGACATAACCAGTGTGATTTTAGGAATTCTTTAAGATTATTTTTGAATTGATTAAGCAAGGTCATAAGTCTTAGGTTGTTTGGAAGGGAATTCCAGGGTTTTCCTATGGAGTTGACATGGTGAGCATCTCCACCCAAGTTCTTGGATTTAATGGTTTGTATCTGAACACTATTTGCTGATCGAAGGCAGTTTAGGTTAGAGTAGGGGGTTAGGATTTTGCTCAGAGAAGGGGTTCTATCAGGTTGGTTAATTATTTTGAAAGCTTCAGTAAGTTGGTTGAGTTTGAGAAGATTGGGCAGTTCCAACCAGCCAAGTTTCTTTAGGTTAAGGCAGTGGTGAGTACGGTAAGGTGTTCCTGTTATAAATCTGGCAATGTGATTGTAGGCAATGGAGAGCATGTTAAGTTCACGCTTATTGAGGAAAGATAGTATAGGGGAGGCGTACAGGAGGGTGGAGAGGAGATGAGTGCGGGCAATGGTTAGTTTGGCATGAGGGGTCAAAAAGTTCTTAATACGGTACATTGACCCGAGTTTTTTGTTTACTGTCTTAATGGATTTGCTAATGTGTATGTCGAATTTAAGCTTGTGGTCGATAGTAACTCCTAATAGTTTGGTGTTGGAGACAGGCTCCATGATGGTGCTGTTGGTGGATTTTACATGGAAGGGTGTATTGTTAGGAATAGGAAGTTCATTTCCTAGGGGAGTGGATACTGAGGGGAAGAATAGCAGCAGCTTGGTTTTTGCTGGATTAAGTAGGAGTTTCAATTCAGAGAACCATTTTTCGACTTTAGTAAAACAGTGTTGGGTTTTTGCTTGGAGTTGAGGGAGAGAGACGTCAGAACAGATCAGGGTAGAGTCATCTGCATATTGGATGCAGGTGGCTTTAGGTATGACTGAGTGAAGATTATTAATGAAGACAGAGAAGAGAAGGGGACCAAGTATGGAGCCCTGAGGGATGCCAGTGGTGTTGGGGAGCAGGTCAGATAGCCTGTTTTGCCATTGGACAGCTTGTTGCCTACCAGTGAGGTAAGCATTGAACCAACTTAGGGCTAGGTTGTCAAGATGTAAGCCTTCCAGGGTTTGGAGCAGAAGCTGGTGGTTGACCATGTTGAAGGCTTTCGATAGGTCAAGAAAGAGAGCAGAGGATATGAGTTTATTGTTACGGTGGTTGTTGATTGAGTCAACAAAGGAGAGGAGAGCAGTGGTAGTACTATGATAGGGGCGAAAGCCATGTTGGGAATTGGACAACAGACTGTTAAGGGTTAGGTAGTTTAGGAGTTGCTTGTGAACACACCGCTCCATGATTTTGGCTATTGGAGACAGAATTGCTATCGGTCTGTAGTTGGATTAAACAAATCTGTACAAAAAGAAAAGTTCCAGATGGTAATACTGCAGTCCATTCTCCCCTTTCTGGGTCAGGACAATTGGATGTGCTCCATAGAGCTTCAGGACGCGTACTATCATATAAAAATGGACAGATGGTCCAGGAGATTTCTACGCTTCTGGCTAGGGGCCAGTCATTACCAATTCAGAGCTCTGCCCTTTGGTCTCACCACAGCTCCCAGGGTGTTCACCAAATGCATGGCAGTAGTCACGGCTCACCTGAGACGTCTAGGATTCCAGGTGTTTCCTTATCTGGACAACTGGCTCCTCACTGCTACCACCAGGCAACAACTTATAGAGGCACAAGATTACACCATCACATCCTGTGCTCAACTAGGCATCACAATAAACTTCAAAAAATCTGCCTTGTTGCCCTGTCAATCTATTACATACATAGGAGTGGAGCTAAACACAAGAAAAATTATTGTAAAATTGCCTCAGGAAAGAGTTTCCATTATTCGAAAACAGGTGTCACTTCTCCTGAGGAGCAAAAGAATTCAAGTAAAATATGTTCTTCAAGCTCTAGGGTCCATGGCAGCAGCCATTCTTCTAGTTCCCTTAGGACTATTGCAATACAGACGTACAAGGTGTCAGTGGTTTGGTACAGCAACAAACAGGGCGGAACCAGGTCTTACCCCTTGTACCAAGAGGCCCTCAGACTGTGGCAATGGGCAATTTCCTCCCAATGTTTTCTGACAGAAATGCATATCCCTGGGACATCCAACGTAATAGCAGACAGGCTCAGCAGGACTATCCTCATGCCTCACGAGTGGTCCCTGAAACAGGAAATTGTGGATCTTATTTTCCGCAAATGGGGCCATCCTTGCTGCGATCTCTTTACCTCTCCCCTTAAAGAATAAATGGAGCAGCTACTTCTACCTTGTTCCTCCTCCAGGTCAGATACCCAGGGACGCTCTAGTCCACAATTGGCCTCAGGGACTTCTTTATGCATTTCTCCCCTTTCCCCTAATTCCAAAAGTCATTCAGAAAGCAAAATCATTGGGTTGCAAAGTGATCCTCATTGCCACCTATTGGCCTCGACAGATTTGGTTTCCATTCCTTCACCCCCACCTTCTAGCCCAGCCTTGGATTCTGGACCCAGTACCAGACCTCTTGATTCATCAGTCAGGCGGGCTACACCAATCACTCCAATCTGTCAAGCTCACAGCTTGGTTACTGCACTTCCAATCCTAGCCAGGCTCCCCAATATTTCCCCAGCAGTGTGTGATATTATTGTTTCCTCCCAAAAGACAAATACAAGGAAGGTCTATGCTAGCAAATGGAAAAGATTTTCTTACTGGGCAGAATCCAGGAATTTAGATCCTTTTGCAGCTCCTGTACATGAGATTTTGGATATCTTAGCAGAACTGTTTCATTCTGGTGCAGCGGCTGCTAATCAGAGTAAAACTAGCCGCCATTTCAGATTTTCACATGTAGTTTCTAACTCCAGCATAATGTCTCACAAACTCTGTAAGGCCTTCATGAGAGGTACATCTCTACTTAGACCCCCCATTGAAAGAGCCCCTTCCACCTTGGGATCTCAATTTGGTTCTGACCTCCTTGATACTGCCACCCTTTGAACCAGCAGCATCACGTTCCTTGAAATTTCTCTCTTGGAAAACTCTCTTCCTAGTTGCTATTACTTCTGCCAGATGTGTTTCAGAACTTCATGCACTATGTGTTCACCCACCATACCTAGTTTTTCACAAAGACATAGTTTCTCTGAGAACCACCCCATCTTTTCTACCTAAAGTTTGTTCAGAACACAATTTGAATCAATCCATTAAACTTCCTGTCTTTTTCCCTAATCATTCCAACAAGGCGAATACAGATTACACCAATTGGATGTGCATAGACAACTGTGTTTCTATCTCCATAGAACTAAGGAGATGAGAAAATCAGCTCAGTTGTTCCTTTCATTTGCTAACAACAAACAAGGCCTTCCAATTTCTAAAGTAACATTGTCAAAATGTTTATCAGACACCATAGTCCATACCTACCATTTGCGACAAAAAGATCTTCCAGCAAAACCCAAAGGTCATTCAACCAGGTCAGTAGCTACTTTGGTAGCGTTTCAGTCTAGATTGCCCATAGATTCAATTTGTGCAGCAGCTACTTGTGCAGATCCTCATACATTCATTTCTCATTACAAAGTAGATGTGTTCTCCCAGGGCAGGGCTTCCTTTGGTTCCATGGTCCTGAAGAGTCTGTTCCAATGAGCCACCCATGACTGAGGTGCTAGGGACACTGCCCCATCCAGCAAGAATGAAGGTGAGATTGGACAACTTAACATAAAGAAGTTATGTACCTACTATAACGTTCTATGTTAGCTGTCCTTCATCTCGCCTTCCTTCTTGTGTCCCTCCCTCCTTCCCCCTTCCTCAAGGATTGAGAGGAGTTTCTCAATGGTTTCACTGGCTAATTTGTTTTGTTATTAGTTGCTTCCCAAGCAAACCATGACAATTAACTGTATATCCAGGTTTATTAATGGATTATCTAATTATGTCTAGTGTGAGCTATCTCAAACGAGATCTGGGTAGCTGACACTGGGCATTCTAGGATAAGGGGTAGCCTTGAGCCAGTTAAGAGCTCTCGAGCTATAGTAAGTGGCCAAGTCAGAGCCGAGGATCGGCTCCGAACCCATCCAGCAAGAAGGAAGGTGAGATGAAGGACAACTAACATGGAACGTTATGGTAGGTACATAACTTCTTTATATGGAAGAAGGTGCCAAAAGGATATTAATTTTAATAATAGACATTTTGCGGAACAAATTTTCAATGATAATGCTCAGTAATACAATTTGAGTTGAGTGTTTTTGTTACTGTTTCTACTTTTTAAGAAAGTGGTACATAAAGATATTTCATTGGCTGTATTGTTTTGAATAGGCCCAACTTACACTAGACTTGATAAATAAATATACATAAGTAATGATTTATCACAATTTAATTTATAGTTTGAGACATAAGTAAACTCACTTATAGAAGCAACAGTATGAATATATGTTCTTGGTCAAGAGGAATAAAGTGCCATGTTATCCTTGAAAATGTATGTATTTATTGCATTATTCAGCATTTTTGGAAGGTGAAGAAGAGTATTTTCACACAAACTGAACTACGTTCATGATGTAGAGTAGGAAGACAAAGTAAAAGGGGGCATCCTGTCTAGTCTTTTTCCTTGTGTTAATTAAATCTGAATGTGACCAGTAAACCATGTTATATACCTGGTTCTCCATACTTTAGCCATGAAATGTCAGTTGTAATTTATTTTCTATCCATCCAGTGCTGTTAAGTCACATCTGACTCCTGTAGTGACCCTATGAACAGCCACTACCATTCATAGAGTCTGATAGGTAATTTGGGAATGGAGGTAGATTGCCAGGCCTTTCTTCCACATCATACACACAGTGCACACACACCTATAGACACCTGACAGTCAACAGTCCACCTACCATATGTCTCTGTGATATGGAAGGCAACTGAAACCCATGCTAGCATAGAGAGGACATGCAGACTCCACACACGGGATATCTCAGCCAAGGCCTGAAACAGAGAATATCTTGATGAGAGGCAACAATGCAATTTACTGTTCCACTGGGCTACTCATCATTTATAGTGCGTGATGCCATAGTCTGTGAAGAACTCTTCACCTTCTATATCAGTGGCAATATTTATTTAGCCTTCTAAGGTAAAGTCTGTACATTTTGAGCTGCAGCATACGCAGTGTTCTGCACCATACAAACCTTAACTAACTCATTGTATGTGTGTGTGTGTGTGTGTGTGTGTGTGTGTGTGTGTGTGTGCGCAAGCATGCGTCTCCAGAAAATTCTTTAATTAATTATATACACTAAAACATGGAGATTTTATATACATAACTTGGTAAAATTTGAAAATGGGGCACATTGGGATATAAATGAAATAGTAAAAACAAAAATGAAAACTCCAGCAAAGCTAGAACTTACACAGCGTGACCTCCCAAACCTCTTGTATCAGAGGCACATGGGATATATGCAAATGAGCCTTATGAACATCAGGTGTTTCAGCTCATTGGCAATTCTGAATGCCCATGACTTGTTTCGTCATTTTAATGGACAATTTCAGGCTAATAAAGCCAAACCCCACTAGCTGTGGATATGCATATTTTGGCCTTGTTATGACCTCATCAGCACAGCACAAGCAGAGTGTTTTACTAAGCATTAGAAACACAGGGCTGTTATACCCAGCTGATGTCCATTATCATTAGGGTCACTGCAAAAATATCCCAAACAACAAGCTAAAACAAGTCATGGGCATTCAGAATTGTCAATGAGCTGAAACACCTGATGTTCATAAGGCTCATTTGCATATATGCCATGTGCCTGTGATACAAGAGGTTTGGGAGGTCAGTCAGTGGAAGTTCTAGCTTTGCTGGAGTTTTCATTTTTGTTTTTACTGATTGGTTTTTCAGTGACCTTTTCACTCATTGTTTTAGTTTGATATAAATGAAATAAAAAAGTTGGTACTGTTGTGTTGTGGATGCACATTGGGTCAGATGTCAAAGTACACATGTAATTATCTAGTTCATAAACAGCCTCTGATGTTATATGGAAACCAGTAAGAAATGCAAGAGTGCTGTGCATTGTTTATATTTTCTTACACACATCAGTTTGCGACATATTAATATTTTGTGTCTTGAATGTTTTTATTTGCTCTGGTTGTTCATCTGTTATGGACATAATAGTGCTCATCTTTATTGTTGCAACAGACTGTAAACAAGTTGTTCTTGCAGACACAGAGAGAGTTGATATTCTAGAATAACAAAAAAGTTGAGATAAAGCTGCAGATAATTAGTTTTATGAATACCCTTAAAATGTAGATTAATTGAAGTATTTAAAGAGATTCCCTAGTTGTAGATTGAATTCATTGTAAATCTAAATATTTTGTCTTCCTTGTTTTGCCTGACACAACTGATTGCAAAGAGGAAACACATGTGCTCTCCTAATGTCTTCTTATCCCTGCTCTACTTACCCAGTAGTATCGCCATCATTTTCTTGACTTTAACAAGTAATAGCTTTTACTGGGATTTTGGCTTGCTAGGCATGTTTTAGCTTGCCTTTGTTGATTGCCAACCTGGTTGTTTTACACCTTATGCTTCTTTTTTACAGTTTCATCACTTGGAAATGTAATTACATACATGCACTGAAGGTCTACTGATAATTTTTCCAGTTCTGATGAACTACATAGTCTCGACAGAGTTGCTTTCTTGTGGAAAAGGCAGAATTCTCCCACCCTATAGGGACAGTATCTGAATGATCATTATTCCCTGTTTTTCACTCTGTGATAAGTGCTATTAATTCTTTCGCACATTTCATTGGTAATATGCTCTATTTATACATTAAAATGTTGATAAAGTGAACTTTTGGAACTTGCATACACTTGTAAGTAAAACTCTCTGAGTGACATAATTCAGATATTTACGATGCATATAAAATGGTAACATTGTGTGTTTCATAATCTTTCATTCCATTTCAGGTTGATGCCTGAAACTGTGGCAGCAGAAGCTAAAGGGCATGGTGTGTCTGAAAAAGAAAGAACTGCACTGAATAAGGTGTTTTCATCATTGTGTCCATTTCATGAACAGCTACTTCGAAGTATGTTAAAATTTTTGGTGCCGTCAAAAAGTAGTTCATATTTGTACTGTAACAAATGGACATGTAGTACTTTTTCAAGAAATCAACCTGGCTGTATAAAAAATAATGCTGCTAAGACATACTACCTTAGAAGTCATAAGACGATGAATAAAGATTATTTGTCATCTCTGGAATCAGAGGCTTGTTTTCCACCCACCTGCACCTGCATAAAAGACTATTTGCCTTATCAGAGTTCAGATAATGGATGTATTAAAATGGCAGTCAGTAAGCAAAATAGTACAACTTACTGTCTTCAGAGATACACAGGCCTGAAGCATCATTATGGTGATTGCCCCCATGCAAAAATTTCCACAGCTTTCTCCACTTCAGAAGTCTGTGATCAGCCAAACAGTGCTAACATAAACAGCAGGGTATGTAGTCCATCACCTCCTCCATTATCACCAGTGCAAAGTAATTCGTCTGAACATTATGATGAATCAAATACTGCTTTTTCAACATCTGAAAATAAAAAACAAGAGCCAACCACTAAATTGCCACCATCTCTTTTTCCAGTAGAGAAGTGTGATAATCATGTATTTCATAGCAGTATTTATACAGGTGACAAGAATTGTCAATTTGAACATGAAATGCAGACATCCATTAAAGAATTTAACAAATTTTCAACGTACTCCAAGAACAATTTTGAAAAAGATGAAGGTTCTATCCTGTATCAAACTGCAATGGAAAGACTCAATGAAAAATTTAAAACAATAGAAAATACAGTTAAAGAAATGGATCTTAGTAACTGTATAAAACATGAGTCTAACCAGGAACAAAGTCATAGTGTCAGAAAATTGTTAACTCTTTTATGCCATGCTGAAGGGGATGATTATGACTTCACTGAATTACTTCAGCAGTATGAGAAAAAAACTGAAAAGAAAGTTATTCAGACACGATTTAGAAAACGTCAAGAAAATCTTATTCTCAACTCTTCTGATCCTGTACACTTAAGATGGAAGACATTGCAGCTTAAGAGAGAATTAGCTAGTCTTAATCATACTTTTGCAGTGGGAAGGTTTGTATGTGAACATACAAGAAAAAAGTCAGTCCCAGAGGATGTAAATGGATCATGTAATAACAGTAAAGCTGTGGGATTGTTGAATGAAAAATGTTTGATTTCTGCAGATGGCCCTAGTAGTTCCTTAGGTAGTTTAGCTTTGCATGACATGAGAAAAAAACAAGATATACAGTGTCAAACAGAATCTCTGCAGTACTCTGAAATTCCTAAAAATGTTTCATTTTCTGAGATGACACAGTCAGTTATATTTGATGGCTCTTCTGGCCCAATAGTAAAATCAAGCAGCAGAGAATTCTCTAAAAGAACATGGACGAATGTATCTAAAAATGAAAGTTTTAAATGCAAAAAGCAACTACGCCCTTTGAAAAGGGTAGACACACGTGCCTTATTAAATAGAACCAGAAGAAATATTGTGCCTCCAGAAAGATTTTCTTTGTATATAACTGAACCCAGGCAAATGTACAATAATGCTTATTTAACAAAAAAATGTTTTCAGCAAAGGTCTCCTAGGGGTACATTTTGTTTTGAAGGCAGTCAGAATAAGTGGGAAGAGAACATGTATTGCAGAGGTAGTGGATCTGCTAAAGATCTTCCAAGTGGGCAAAAAGATGAAACCACAGTTTCTAAAAACTCTTGCATAAAACTTTTAGTGCATATTGAGCCTTTAAAAAACATGGTAGTCAACACTGCTGGCCATACTGCCGCTGAGAGATTGTCTAAAAAACATTTACTTTCAGAAGAATGTAAAATGAGCAGCAATTCTGAAGAAGATGGAGGCATGCATAAACACAGAGAGAAAAACATGAAGAATAATTTACTGCATTTTTCAAGTGGAGTCTCTGAAGAACATACCTCGCCCACAACATCTGTTCAGCTGTGCAGTTTTAAAGAAAAAGTTGATTCATTTTTGGATGCTGACAGAAAAATACATGAAACTGCATCACAGAAGAAAGATGCAAAAGTGAAAACTGGTACAGTTCGTCATGGGTGCTGTGGTCGAGTACTAAGAAGTCAGTCTGCTGCAAACCGAAAATACTGCAAAAGTCCTCATAGTGAAAATTGTCATAGCATAGGGTACGGGCATAATGAACAGTTACCAGGCTCAGAGTCTGACGAAAAGGATTCTGTGGCAACTTACAACAGCCCAATAAAACTTATGTTTCTCAAAGAAGTTAACAGTAGTGATGGGCTCAAATATACATTAAAATCTTTTAGGAATTGTTCTGATTTTGCATCTAATGCTTGTACTTTGGAAACATCTGCAAATGTACGCACACTCACAGAAGTAAATGATAGTTTGCAAGTGCCTGCAGAGCTTACTACACATGAAAAAAGCCCAGAGAAATTTATTCAGACTTGTACTGTCAGTTATACTACTAAACAGGAAATTTCGTCCAGCGATTGCATTGGTGTTGTGCATGGTCACAGTGTTATAAAACTCAGTGAAATGGCTGCAGCATCTCCAAAGACTATGAATGAGTCTGATTTAAAACGGAAACCTGGTCGACCAATGAAAATTGGTCCACAAGTTGAAAAACAGGTGAAGAGACCCATTGGTAGACCACCAAAACCAAAGATGACTGAAACTGAAGGCGCAGACAGTGGATGTATTACAGCAGAGGCCAAAGAATTCACTCAATTCCATCCATCAGAAGTGGTGGATGAAAACAACAAAAATATTACAGTACCTATTACATCCAGAAGATCAGGAAGAATTAAGAGACTTGTGTCTAAGCATGAAAACTGCATGGGGCCTATGGACAGAAGTAATTTGATAACAAAATCCCCTGACGTCACCCTAAATATTGCAGCCTCCAGATTCAATTTGCAAAACATGAAAAATCATATGGAGGGTGTTTCATCTGAAAATGAATTGGAACAATGCAGCTATAACACTGTGAGACCTGTAAAAACTGATTCTGTTTTACCTCAGCAGATCTTTAGCAGCTCTGTTTGTCCACATGTCAAGACATCATTACCATTGAGAAAGCCAAGAAGACCAGCAAAGGTAAAGAGTACTGGTATTTCTGTGACCATTGATGCAAGTACACCTCATGACCAAAATGTTAGAATTAATGAGAAGTTGCACCATTTGGAAAAAGATGCTTTAATGTTGCAGAGAAAAATGATAGCAGAGCAAAAACCCATTCAACGGTTTACTGTAGCAGACAAACTAGACTTTATTAAAAATAATTCTGAAGCACACCATTCAGAACAGATAAAGTGCAGCAGGATGAAAAAAACCACATTTCCTCTAAGACAATCAACTAGAATCAAAAAACCATCACTGCAGTTCTTACATTCAGTAGCATCTATGAGTTCATTTACTAGTAGCAATGTAGCAGTGCACAAATCTGGTAGAGTTTTAGTTAATAAAGCAAATGCTCCCCTAGGAAGAAGTAATCTGTTAAGCATGGGAGAAAAGTCAGACGTTATTACAGAAGGAAATAATCAGATAAACATATCAAATTCTCCCAAAGAATTATTAGAAAATACATTTCTAGCAAATTCTGTGAATTTTCAAATGGAACCAGATGAACTAAACCAGGTGCTTAAATCCTCAGCAAATCCAGTCATTAAATCAGATACCTCAGTCAGATGGTGGCCTAACTCACTTTCATATGAAGCTCTGATGAACAGATTAAACAACAGGTTTGAAGAAATAACTAATAGCTGGATTCCTGTGAATGATTTAAACCCAGAAAGCAGCATTTCTGAAGAAAAGAAAAGTGCACAACGTGACTATACATTAGCGGTATCAGATCCTTTCAGTTACCATCTTTTGGAAGTTACTGTCACTCCAGTTAAAATGCTGTTTCAGACAAAATATGACATGAATAAACTGTGCACTTGGTTTATGCAAACAACTGAAACACGCTCTCTGCCAATAAAAAGAAAAGAAAATGCACGCAGTCCTTTAAAAATAACTAGCACTAAAGAGATTAAGTTATGTGATAAGCAGATGGCGGTTAGTCCCAGTCCTCAGGCAGAACGTTTAAAAAAGCACCTTAAGAAATTTGCATTAGCTTCTCCTGCAAGGGCATTTGACCAGATACAAGTTCACAGCAACATGCTCCAATCCAAAGGCATGAAATTTAGAAACAGACGTGCTGCTAAAATGAGACGTGCTAAATTGTGGACGTTTTGTAAGGAGAAATTTTGGCAGAACTGTAATATAACATGCAAGACTGTGCCTGCCAGTTGTAATCCTGTTAGGAGAAATTTAAAGTTTGAATGCCAAAGCCATTCCTCAAAGACAGGAGAAAAAAAACTAAGCTGCTTGTCTCATAAGAAAAACTGCAATAAAGCAGAAACAGTGATGACTTTGTTTAGTAATGCATGTAAAAACAAAGACATGGTTCCTCAGGAAGTAATAGCCATACCTTTTTTAAACAAGAATGCAAGTTTAACGAAAGTTTCTCAAGAGGGAAGGGTAAATGAAATACCCCAAAACATACTCAAGAGTAGTGAAAAATGTAGTGATCAGGTAGAAAACATGCACAAAAATAATGGTAAGCCAAGAAATTTTAGAGAGTGCAGAGTTTTCCTAAGGAAAATGAGCACACTGGATGAGAAAAACTACCAGATGGATTTAGTCCAAGAAATGCTTGGACCAGTTGAAAATGATGAAAAAATTAGCAGTGATAAAAATTATGCTTTAAGGTCACATGCACTAACTGTTAGTAGGGAAAGTGTTTTAATAACAAAGAATAAAGATGCAGTAGGAAAATCCATTACTAAAAGAAAGCTGCGAAAAGTACTGCCAAAAATTGTTTTGCGTTCTTTTGGAAAGCCAAATGACCATATGGGTATCCCTGAACTTACTGTGCGTAGCATTTGTAGGAGGTCAAAAGAAAGTAATGCTGCATCTTATGAAGTTCCAGCATTAGTAAATGAAAGGAAAAGGCAACGACCACAATGGTGCAATAAAGACTTGAAGAGTGCTAAAAAGCAAAGGCGACAATCATGTTAATGAAATGAAGACAAAGTCTGACATCAAACTAGGTAATGTAATTTTTTTCTTCATCTTTAGCATTTGCAAACTGTAATTTTCAAATCTGTGCATTTTTTTTAGGAAAATGCATCTCACTAAGTGTATTAGTGATACACACAAAAATTATGTACTGGGTATTCATATATACTTCATTTTCAGTTTTAGTTAATTATTTGTTTATTCTTGCAAACAGCTGTTTTTTATCATTTTAAGTAAATACAAATATACACAATTATCATTTCAGGGAGAGCCTCTGTAATAGCAAGCCATAGTAGTTGGGTTATACCCTTTTTAGTGAAGTAATTTTCCAGACAGAAGTGGCCAGTGCAATAGTTTTTCTCCTTTGGGGTACCAAATCTCTCACTGAGGGAGGAACCAAGATTGCTAGGAGTGAGGCTTCCTTACTTAATCCATGTTATTGCATGTTCTCTTCAATTCCTCTTTTCACTTTGAGAATTGCACTTGTAAGAACAAACTGGTAAGCTAGGATGCGCTGAAGCTCAAAACAATCCAAAATCTACCACAAGGAAGCCATAAACATTCACCAAACAAAGAAAGCTGTAAAAAACAAGCAAGGTCACCAGTGAAAGCCACTAGTGTTTAATATAAATAAACACATAAGAGCTGTCGTTCCTTTGATGTCTGCAACTTCAGATACCTCCCCCAAAAAAATGTTAATTAACTAACCAAGTAAATATCTCCACCTACTGATGATGAAAATAAATGTCATGCTTTAAAAGCGTAAAAATTTTTTTTAACATTGCATTAACCTAAACATAAAAACATTAACACATTTAATAATCATTGGTGCATCCAAAGTCTAATAATTATGTTAGAAACTGATAATAAAAAGCTGACAGATACTAACACTTCATAACCTCACTTTTTTTAAGAGCCAATAAACTGTTGATGGATATTTTTCATAAATACCAGGCTTATTACTAGCATCCAACAACACCTCCCAGTGCAACTCACGTGTCTCCAATTGAACAGGCTATTTACCACCCCTACCAAAAAAGGTACTTTCTCTAAAATGTAAAAAAATATATATTTTTTAAATTCTGACAAACCTTAGTATGCTTACTTAACACTTTCGTTCCATCACTCCTAGAAATAGCATATACATGCTGGTAGATTCTTTTCCTCAGGGCATTCTCAGTTTTGCCCACATAAAATGCCAGGCATGTTAAACATTGAGCAAAATAGACCATACCTTTAGTATTACAATTGAACTTACTGTTGGGTGACATAATTTTAGGATAATGCGTCAAACTAAAATTTACTTCTTCAAAAGTAAATCTTCACTGGGTACTTTTTCCACATTTAAACATACCTTTCCAGGTTATGTGCTCCTTCCACAACCCTCCTTGACTCCTTTCAAAATATTTGAAATTATACTTTTTTTTATAAACCATTCAGAGCGTATCACTCAGGAAGGTCTCCATTCCTACAGGGTCAGTCCTTAATTTCTTTAGTAGCTTCATTAAATTCATACACCATTGCCCTGTGGAAATTATTACCTGTTATTTCTATATTGTCACCCTTCATCATTTATTCATCTATTGTCAACAGTTTCTGTTTTACGTTCTTCAACCATATTCAATATGTAGGAGCTGTGTAAAAACATCTTGACTAAAATATCAGTCTCTTGTAAAAATAATTCAGTGTCCAATATTAGTTGTGACAGTCTGATCATCTGCCCTTTGCACGCATTCCTTTTTTGCCATGGAGATAAATTATAAAATTTATTTTTGGCTTTGGGAGGCCAAGGGCCTCAAATTTGCAACTCCTAGCTCCCAAAATTAAAAATAAATAAATAGTCAAAACAAATTTTATAATTTATCTCCAGAAGAGAGGCATCTGTTGAATGAGCTGAGTGAAAACATATATTTTAAAGTGAAATGAAACCTGACAAAGGGGACAGGGCATTAATTATGGACAGGTTATTCATAGAAATGTTGGAATATTTGTACAATGGGGAATTCTTTGTTGGTGTCACTAAAAGTGAAATCAGTATAGCCTATTCCAAAACTGATTTGTGGCTTGAGGACCTGGTTCAAAGGTTCATCAAATGTTACTAGGCTAACGACCCTAGAGCCCTTACAAGCCTAGCCATATTTATCCTGAGTTGCCATAATTGTCAGTGGTTAGGTGAGCAAAGTTCACAGACGTAGGAATCTATGCTAATTAATACTGACTGCCCTCTGTCCATGAGGGACATGGGTGCCACCCCAGGAGTGAATTTGTTGTCAACCCATCTATTGATCTACGTTGCATTTGAAGAGAGTCATGGAGGGGCCCTGTTTCACATGAATTGGACGCTTGTTCCAGAGAAGTGTCAGTCTCTGGGAGCTGTATCTATGTCTCCAGCATGATTTGTTTATGTCAGAGGCTAGGTTAAGATCCCTGGAGCGAGTGACCCTCATGCAGTTTGATTTATGAACGTGTAGAATTTCCATCAGGGCTGGGACAGGGACTGCCCTGTAAGCCAGGCACAGGTCACTGCTTAGGACTTGTTTTGTGTACCCTGTATTTTCTTGGTGAGAAACCTTTGTGGTCCCTCCAGCTGTTGCAGGTGTCTGGTGATGTACAGGCAAAAGGGGGCATTGTACTAAATTGTTGGTCTAATGAGGGCCAAGTATAATGGAATTATACCATCCTTAGATCTAGATGTGATGCCTTTACTTATGAGATGTGTCATGTAGAAGGATTTCCTTAGCAGTGTGGATACATGGTGATCGAAGTTCAGATTGGTATGTACCCAGAGCACATACCGCTGGGTCTACACATGGGGGAGTATTGTCTTTAGTGTAATTAGCAGGAATGTCAGCTTTCCCAAAGGGAATAATAATGCATTTTTTTTCCATTTGCATTTAATCCATGGCTTTGGCACCAATCATTCAGCTGTGTTAACCCTTTCTGCAGTACAGGCAGTCCACAGGTTAAGGACGAGATCCATTTTTTAGTCTGTCTTTAAGCCAAATTTGTATGCAAGTCAAAACAAGTACATATGGTTCTTATTAAATGTCACTTAATCAAATGTTTGCCTCGGTCTAGTATTTATTTTACTTTTTTTTGCATATACAGTAGATATAAAAAGTGTACACACCCCTGTTAAAATGCCAGTTTTTTGTGATATAAAAAAAGAGACCACAATAAATAATTTCAAAACTTTTCCCACCTTTAATGTGACCTATAACCTGTGCACCTTTTGTACCAGCACATTCAGTATTCCTGAAACTGTGTACCCTGAAAACAGTTCTGCTAGTGGCCCTTACATCTGCCAGGAGGGTATGAGAGATACAAGCCCTTATGGCTTTCCCTCCTTACCTTATTTTCCACAAGGGCAGAGTTGCCCTCAGGACTAACCCCTCCTTCATGCCTAAAGTGGTTAATGAGCTCTCATTAAACTAGACCATTAACCTACCTGTTTTTTTACCCTCACCCTCAGAATCCCTCAAAGAGGACTCTTCATTCTTTAGATGTCCACAGCCAGCTGAGGTACTACTTAGACAAAACCAAACCTATTAGAAAGTCTGACCAACTGTTCATTTCCTTACACCCAAAGGCTTTAGGGAGGGTAGTCTCTACGCAGACAGACCATTTCTTCATGGATATCTAAGACCATTGGCATATGCTGTTCCAGTCCGGAAAAACTTTACACTGACATGTCAAATCTCACTCCACCAGGGCAGTTGCTTCCTCAGCTGCCTTTTTCAAAGGGGTTGATTACACCTCAATTTTAGAAGCTGCTACTTGGGCTTCAGTGCACATCTTTACCAAACATTACAAACTGGATCTAGCTTCCAGAGCTAGGCTGGGTTTGCCAGATCTATTTTACAAGATCTCATTGACCAGGGACCTCACTTCTCAACCCAGGCTCATACCTAAAAGCTTTGGTACTCTCCCTACTATTATGAATACTGCTACATGAGAGTAGAAGGACATAGAATAGTTGTGTACGAACTTACCATAATCTTAGATGTCCTCCTCTTACATGTTGCAGTATTGAGTCCCTCCCTCGTCTTACTTACCTCTCTAATCTACTGTTATTTATCTGTGGTGACATAGTCACTCACCCTCTTAACCTGTCCACTACACACAGGCCATCAAGTACCCTATGGTCTAGTCTACATGTGAGTCTTAAGGGTCTTCTCTTTATGACCCTCTTTAAACATCCAGGGGTACTACTGTATGCGCCAGTCCATTCTGAAGAAGGTAAGTGCAGACATCACCTTTATAGCAGACATCGGTTTATGGCTCTGATGTAGGACATCACATGTACCCTCCTGCTCCAAAGACTTTGGTATACTGGCTGGATGTTGGCATTACGGACAGCAACCTCCTTGCTGTAATGAATACTGCAACATGGAAGAGAAGGACATCTAAGGATATGGTAAGTTCTTACACAACTATTCTTTTTTGACAGTGGTGGTAATTGCTCTGCCCACTTGGGAGCACTTCAGTTGTTTTGGCAGCTGTTGCTTAGTATTAAATAAAAACATCCATCAACAGTTTATTGGCTCTTAAACAAGTGAGATTATGAAGCGTTAATATTTCTTAGGTTTTCATTAAAACATCTAAGGATATGGTAAGTTCTTACACAACTGGTAAGTTCTTACACAACTATTCTTTTTTGACAGTGGTGGTAATTGCTCTGCCCACTTGGGAGCACTTCAGTTGTTTTGGCAGCTGTTGCTTAGTATTAATGAAAAACATCCATCAACAGTTTATTGGCTCTTAAACAAGTGAGATTATGAAGCGTTAATATTTCTTAGGTTTTCATTAAAACCAGTATCTGATGTTGTCCATTTCTCTATGCATCACAAATGGGTCTTTGGATCCATCCTCGGTTCCAACTCGGCAAGTTCTTCCAGCTGCATATGATCTGAGCCTCAAACTCCTCCCACTCCCATAATGCCTCACTCCTTTCAAACCCTCAGATTTTATTCGCCACCTTCCAGCACAGATGCAATTTCCAAGCCTCTTACAGATAAGTGAAGTCTTTCTACTTTTTCAGTAAATTTCCTTCTCCCAGCTGTTGACAGTTGTCACTTTCTTATTGCAACACACATCCCAGGGGAATCCAGTGTTCTTGTGGACAGACTCAGCAGGTCAATACTGAGTTCACAAGAGTGATCAGTAGTGGAGCAGATATTCAGCCATTGGGGCCAGACTTGCTGCTACTAGTGGAGCAGATATTCAGCCATTGGGGCCAGACTTGCTGTGACCTCTTAGCTTGTCCCCTAAACAACAAGTGCAGCAGGTATTTTGCTCTGGTCCCTCCTTTGGGGGAGTCATCCAGGACTGCTCTAGTCCATGATTGGCCCTTGGGTCTCCTCTATACTTACCCACGTATACCCATGATACCCAAATTTCTTCAAAAAGCCCACAGATTGAAGACCAGTCTAATCCTCATTGACCCTTATTGGCCTCTTCAGGTATGGTTCCCCTTCCTGCGCTCTCATTGCAAGTATCCTCCATGAGTACTAGATCCAAAACAAGATCTGATATCTCACCCGTCGGAATGTCAGACCCCCAATCTGTGATCCCTCAAACTAACCACTTGGTTTCTCCACTTCCAGTGATTTTACAAGAGTCCATGCTGTCCGTGAAGTCATTCTTGCTTCTCAAAAGTCCTCCACCAAGAAGGTATATTGTAGCAAGTGGAAGAGATTTTCTATTTGGGCCTCACAGAGAAATATTGACCCTTTTTCTGCTTCTGTCCCTGACATTTTGTTGTTTTTGCTTCTCTATTTCAGCTCGGAGCTAGATTTTCCACCGTCAAGATGCAACTTGCTGCTGTATCCAGCTTAATGCAGGGAAGGACACTGGTTTTCCATCCTCCCTTTGCATGTCTGAGTTATTTAGGGCCTTTATGAAAGAAATTTTTCACCTTAGGCCCCCAATTAAGGGTGCTTCTCCCCCTTGGGATCTCACTTTAGTCTTCAAGGATTGACCCAGAAACCTTTTGAACCCACTGGCTTATGTGAAGTAAAATTCTTGTCATGGAAGACTGCCTTTCTGGTGCCCATTACTTTGGCCAGAAAGGTATCAAAATTGCAAGCTCTGTCTTCTCGTCCTCCTTATATCTCTTTCCTCAGAGATAGTTTCACTTAGATGAACCCATCTTTCATTCTGAAAGTAGCTTCTGAATCAAATATTAATCAGACTGTCTACCTACCAATATTCTTCCCTCATCACTCCAATAAGGCTGAGTACATGTTACATATTTTGGATGTGCAGAGACAGCTGCATTTTTATCTACATAGAACTAGAGATCACAGGAAGTTGGACCAAATTGCCTTTTCTCCAAACAGGTTAGGACAGGTAGGTTCTAAAGTTACCTTAGCGAAATATATTGTAAATTGTATTGCCACAGCTTATGCCCAGCAGGGAAAGCAACTTCCTCATCCAGCGAGAGCCCTTTCTACTAGGTCCATGTCTACTTCATCTGCCTTCTCTGCAAGTACATCAAATGATGAAATTTGCACTGCAGCTACTTGGTCCACAGCTCATCTTACTACAAGCTGGACATTGTCTCTAGGAACAGAGCATCCTTCCATAGGGTCCTCCTGGGGTTTTATGTTGCTGGGGACTCTGACCCATTCGTGATACATAGTGAAATGGACAACATCAGATTAGAAGTTATGTACTTACTGTAACTTGGCATCTGTGTTGTCCTATTTCACTATGCATCACATCCCACCCTTCTTCCCCTTCCTTTTACAGCTGAGAGTGATATGGAAGCTGTGGGAACCTCCTGGTTCCTACCTGGGCTGCTCCTGTTGGCCATCTATTTTTTTTTATCTCTCTCTTTTTTTAGATACTCTTCAGGAAGGGGCAGCAAATTCGATCTGAGGGTTTGAAAGGAGTAAGGCATTATGGGAGTGGGAGGAGTTTGAGACTCAGATCGTATGTAGCTGGAAGAATTGGCCAACTCAAATCCGAGGACGGATCCAAAGACCCATTCATGATGCATAGTGAAATAGGTCAACACAGATTCCAAGTTATGGTAAGTGCATAACTTCTATTGTCACATAATTATTGAATTTTAGATTTATTAGTAATTAGTAAATGTGTTCCTGTTTTTACATTTATGTTAATGTGATGCCCGATGTTGTTTTTTAATATTTTAAAGCATGGATGGGAGGTTGGCATGATGGTTAAGGTGTTTACCTTACAGACCTAATGTGCAGGGTTTGATTCTCACAGGGGGCAATTAGTTAGGCTTAAAGTGGTCCGTAAGGACAGTTAGCCTAGTACTAATCTATGAACCTATGTAATTTGTTTTCATGACCACTATTTACTTGTTTTTTTTAATGAACACTTTGGGGGGGTCTTTTTATCTGATATAGTTCCAGATTTCTTAGGAACAAAAGTATTTATGTGCTTGTTTATTTTAAAAAGTTGTGTTTTCTACTAGTGACCTCAGTTGTGTTTTTATAGTTGTTTTTTTTAGTGTGGCTTGAGGTTTTGTTTTTTGGAAATAAATATAGTTACTAAATCTTTGTTTTCACATTTGCAAAGAAAGCCAAGGACAGGAGCGCAAATCACTAACCGGTTTCAGTGCTGGAACATCTTTATCAGTGTGACTCTACCCCCTTACATTGGTGTAATTGATTTAAAGCTCAAAACCATCTCTAAATTGGCATAATTTCATCCGCTGTTTATACCAAATGTTTAAATAATATTTTAGACATTTAATGTATAACAAAACCTATATAATATTTATTGCAGATATATCAATGCAAAACATAAATAACTTGCTTTCAGTCATCTTTATAATATAAGCAAATCATTCCCATAGAATGGCATACAAATACCTTCATCTCCTAGCAAAACTGTATAATTGCAGAAATGGGAAATCTGAATCTTAAAAAATGTTGATTAAGACAAGGTCTGAAGAAAGCCCCTAGGAGTGCAATCCATGTTTGTACTATTGTAAAAAAAGGAATGTTTCCCTGCTTTATTTCAAAGAATGTTTATAAAGTGCATATTTTTCTCTCTAACATCTTACACATTACTCAAATGTACTGAAAGTCTAGATTTTAAATTCTGTGTGGTATGACCCACATAAAATGCTGAAAAGAAGCAATGGCTAAATAAATGACACACACACACACACACACACACACACACAAACTTTTGCATGTATTCAATGAATAAACTCTAAAACATGTTGTGTTAGCTGAGGTAAATTCTTTAGTTTTTAGCACAAACTTGTATTAGGAGCAGTTGTCACATGCAATAGAGCTATTCGATTTGTTTTCATGTAATGTAATAGACTTTTGATCCCTGGCTCATGTCTTTTCAAGGTGCCCCAATGTTGTTGTGTCTTTCGGCTTTTCCCTGTTAGGGGTCACCACAGCGGAACTCCGGTCCGCTGATGATTGGCAGTAGATTTTTACGTGCCGAGTTGCCGGCTCTGACATACAACCTTTAACGACGGTATGCCCATTCACGCATGTCTCCACACAGAAGACACTCTAGCTGAGAATCGAACAGAACGTCTTACTGTGAGGCAACAACGCTACCGCAGCACCACCACCGCAGTACTTTCAAGGTGCCCCAATATAGTCCAATATTCATGACATGTCTGTAAGTAAAACTACAAGTCTCAGGTAGTACTTGAGAGAGATCATGAGTAAAAAATGGTAATATAAATCTATATACAGTAAAGAATGTTATTCTGTGGTGGAAATTTGACTTGAGTGTGGATCTCTGGTTGAAGACATGTTTTTTTTTTTAGTGAAACAGCTTGCACCTCGGTAGTAGTAGAACACTTTTAATGTAACAAATTGTGTTTAATCCAGAGATGTTTTATGCACTGAGTTGTACTTGTCATTCTATCTTTTTTTTCCAGGAGTACATTTTTTCTGTGGGACGCTCTTCCAAACTTTTGCGAGAGATTTAAACTCAAAGTCAAATGCCTGTTAGATTCATACTCAAGTGTATTACGATTTTATAGTGTTTTCTCATAATTATTACAATTTTACTTGTTTTATCTTCCCAACTACAGCCTGAAATAACATTATTGGTATTATTATTAAGTCTTTTGGTACAGTGTTTTTAACTCATGTTAGTACATTTACTACTTCTGCACAATCCACTTACTGGGTAATTCATAGGTTAAATTGGCATCTAAGAAAGCTTATGCCAAGCAACAGAGAACGTTACTAGGTTATCAGAACCCACCAACAGGCTCTGTTAAATAATAAGGGAGGTGGTTGTTTTGTTGTTCTGGCAGTTTATAAGTATTTTAAATAGTAAATAGATTTTAATATCAGTAAACAGAAACACTAAAAATGAAACTAACATAAAAATAAAGAGCCTCGTACAAGCAGGCCCAATAAAGCTTTGACAGAAAGGACCACAGTCAAATGTGAGTGCCATAAAAGTGAGCACATATCTTCATTAAACCAAAAATTATTTCCAAAACAGAATGGTGAATGTTTTCAAACCTGAAAAATATAAGTGAGGTGCAATAACTGAAACTAGCACCTGATTACAGGGTGAAACAGCAAGTAATTTGTTAAAACAACCTACCTGGCGAATACCTTAAGATGGCTGTAGAAGCAGTAGGCTATCCCATCTCAGTTCTAATAAATTACTTCATCAGTGAAGCATATGTCCCTACCCTCTAGAAAAAAAGCCACGTTCTTCCCCCTCCACAAAGGAAGGCATTCAACTACAGGCCCAGTAACATCCTCTCCTCCTTCAAAAATGCTAGAGAAATGCATCCACTCACAAATCTTACATTATCTTATACAAAATAGCCTCCTTTCTTCATCTCAGCATGCCTTCTGTCCCCACCACACTACCTCTACAACTTTATTTAGTTTCACCAGTACAGTAAACTTACATAGAAATGACAGAAACTAGTGACTGCCCTTTCCCTTGATTTATTCACTACCTCTGACATGGTCTCACACTCGGTTTTCCTACACAAATTTAACAACGTAGGGCTTGATACCACTGCTGGCATGGTCTCTCACTCTGTTCTCCTGCACAATCTTCATAACCTAGAACTTCACACCACTGCTGTATAATGGTTGCATATCTCCCTCCAAAACAGAGCTCAAACTGTCAAGTGGCAAAAAGACATCTATTATTTTATTTATTTATTTATTATTTTATTTACATTTGTTGACCGGGAGAGTCCGACTGGACACAGGTCCATTTTCAGCGGAGGCCTGGGGAGAAAAGCTCCACATTAAGTATTATTTGCATTATACAGTTAAAAAAACATAGCATTTAAATATAGGCATTAGTCCAGTTAAGGATGCAAGACAAGAAGAAAACAGATGTAAAACAGCTGAAGAGCATAGTACAATTTTAAAATATGGTGACATATACTAAACATGGTTAAAATGTAGTTGAGATTCATCAGTGAACAATTGATACAAACTGTTTTTGAGGTACATAACAGCCATTAGCAGTTGTTGCTACAAGAAGTTAGTATAATGTGGTAGGTAGCTGGGAACATGAGTAGCCAAGCTTGCTAAGAGTAGGTTGTTGATAGGGGGCTGAGAGAGGTAGTGGGTGGGGGGAGTGGATGGTATTAGAGGGGGGTTGCAAGGGCATATCTGGCAAGTTTTGAAGTGTGATTTTAGTAAGGATTTAAAGTGGGTGCAAGAAGTTACAGAGGTAATTGATGATGGTAGGGAGTTCCAGAGTTTGGCTATAGTGCAGATGAATAATGCTTCTCCAGCAGAGTTAATGACTCTTGTGACCTGTAGGAGGTTTTTGTGGCTGGAACTTAGTGGTCTCGTGATTATGTAGGGTTGGAGTAGATTCTGGAGGGATGGGGATTTTTAGTGGTTGGTTTATTAGTTTGTGGGCGAGTGCGAGTTGGTACCATTGAAGGAGGTGGTGGAGCTCTAGCCAGGCCAGTTCTGCTAGTGAGAGACAGTGGTGAGTACGGTAGGAAGCCCCTGTGGCGAATTTGGCAATTTTGTTGTAGCAGGTTTCAAGCTTATTTAGATCGCATTGTCTAAGGTTAGTAAATATTGGAGAGGCATAGCGTAGGGTAGAGAGAAGATGAGAATTTGCTACTGAAAATGTAGCTGCTTTGGTAAGTAGTTACTGATTTCTATATAATGCTCCTAGTTTTTTGTGCACTTTTTTAATGGTCATGGAAAAATGAATGTCAAAGTTCAGTTTATTGTCTATTTCTACTCCTAGTAATTTGGTGTGTTCTGTAGACTGGATGGTGGTGTTGTCTTTTGCTGTGATGTTAAAGTGAGAGCTGTCTAGGGTAAGTTTGGTGGGTTGGAAGATTAGTAATTTTGTTTTGTTTGGGTTGAGTATTAGTTGAGCATCGGATAACCAAGTTTCAATAGAACATTCCTCCCCATCCCAGTTGGTGTTCCACAAGGATCGATCTTGGGACCTATCCTCTTTAGCATCTTCATCAGTGATGCACTTAAATCCTGTAAAACTGCATCCTTAGTACAGTATGTAGATGACGCCACACTTAAAACATCAACAAACCACAAGAACGTACCCAGAAATCCTCTTTTGAAACCTGGCTGACACCTGCCCAGCTATTCGTAAACCTAAGTAAATCTAAACCAATCCTATTTACTCACAAACAGCTTACAATCAACAAAACCTCCTTCTCAGTGACCTCATCCAACAAAACAAAAATTGCACTTGTCACACATACTGAATTGCTAGGCATCTGTGTAGATGTGAACCTAAAATCTGACACAGATCCAAAATACAGTGAAAAAAATTACACCAGAAACTCCATTCTCTCTATAGAGCCAAACCCTTGCTCTCAAACACTATAAGAAAACACACTGCCTCTTCTCTCCTCTTGCCTAATCTAACACATTCTGCACCCATCCTTAACAACATTCAAGTAACCTTGCTAAACAAACTTGACCAGCATTACTACACAACAGCATGATGCACTGCCAACCTTCCAAATAGAACCCACCACTGAGCCACCCTACGGGATTGACAGTGGCTGGAATTCCAACATTATCTAACCTACTCACAACTTCCACAAATCCATAACATTGTCTGTAAACCTAACAACTGTCTATCCATTTCTAGCCTCATACAAATATATAACCCTTCCAGGCTACTACATTCATCAGACAAATACCTGTTATATGTATCCTAACCCAGCAATCCTGCTGGCAAATCATTACTCTCCCACCACCCCACTAAATCCTGGAACTCCATTCCACTAGCAATATGACAAGAATACTCCATAAAATTATTTAAAACTCAACTAAAGTCCTACCTACACACTTGTCAGCTCTGTACATGTGATGCTTCTAGATAATCTCCAAACCCTTACTGTCACCACTCTTTTATGTAACTGCCCATAATACATCTACTTCTTCACAACCTATAGATATCCGACTGTCATCTACTCCTCTCCAATGCTATCTCTATCTCTCTTTTACCTGGGCCTGCTTTGTAATTTGAAACCATCTTCATCCTATAATTACTTCACTGTCTGCTACTCAGTATCTGTTTTCAGCTGATTCCATTTGAAAGTAACTAGATTCTTATAAGATTGAGGTTAGCTAATATTTTACTATATTCTTGGTTTAACTGTCATATCATTACTATTCTGTGTATGTTCATTTACTATAATATCTATGTACATGTATTATTTTTATTTCACTGTGCTCCATCCACGCATTCTTTTCATTCTGTAAAATGGAACAGTTCTCAAAATGGGACTTGTGATAAATCAGACTTTCCTGGTAAACAAAAGCAATAAATAAATAAACATAGTGATGTTTGTTTGTAAAATTCATTCAGACAGCCACTTATGTAACATTAATTAATTTTGGGTTTATACATAAAAAATGACAGATTTTAGGATAAAATAGGATTGGTCAACAACAACGTTTAGCAAAACACGAGATTTCCAAGGACTGGACACATGGGTTTTCCAAGCACTGCTTGTGAATATTCCCATTCAAATGATGATGGGTCAAATGAAAGTGCTTGGCCTAATAAAACATGTAAAAGCAATATTCCGTAGTCAGTCTTTCTTTTGAAGTAAGATGATTTGGAACTGAATTTGTTGTTTTAATAAATAAAATAATTTAGTTGAAGGGATTGCCCTAAATACTTGGACTCATGACAACTCTGTATTGGAATTTCAAATGTCACATGTAAGATTTGTTTGAGGTTAAATTTTTCATAACCTTACATAATTTTCATCTGATGCTGTACTACCTGTCAAAGTTACTGCATTTAAAGAACATACTTTTTGAAGGCTTAGGAGCTGTGTTGCTGCTCTTGAACAGACTCCCCAGCCACATAAAACAAATTTCATCCCTGTCCATATTCAAGCACAACTTGGCTCTATGGATAGGAAACAGAAAATGTACCCCAGGGCTGCCCTCTGTACTACTAATGGACAGAGACAGCTCCTAAATGCTTTATCTCATCCATGTGTCCCCTCAAATTATCTATGATATGATCCCATTTATTCTCATTAGTGGTAATATACAATTATCGATAATGGGATGAGTAAGGCCAATCTCTAACCAAATGGGATAGGTTAATTAAAGCATAAAAGCGGAAACTGTCTAACATGGGAATGGAGAAAGGAGTTTCTGCTGATAAGGATAACTATAATTAGGATTACAGACAATAGGCAAGAGGGGTGGGAATATATTGGACAAAACTGGCAAAGAAACCAAGGTACTGGGAGCAAATAACTAGAGAGGGAAAGGTAATAGAATGGAAAGATGCCAAGAACTTATTTGGACTGCAGGCTAAAGAATGCCTTCCCTATCAAGGACTGATATCAGAGTTTAGGCAAAGAGAAAGAAATAGGGTGCTCCTAAATAAAAGACCAGTATTGGTAGAATTTTTAGTGGAATCTAGAACAGAAATTGCCATTAAGTACGGAATGATTAGTAGAGCATATAAAATATGGAATGATAACTATAATAATCTGTCAAAGGTGGTTAGGAAGGACTGGGAAGGGAGATTAGATAAGCAATTCACAAAGAAACAATGAGGGAATATATGTATGTCTCCCAAATAAGCAACAAACTCTAGAAGATTTTGGATCTTTCCCTGGAAGTGCTTACATGCAGTGGATATAAAAAGTTTACACACCCCTGTTAAAATGCTAGGTTTTTGTGATATAAAAATTGAGACCACAATAAATAATTTCAAAACTTTTCCCATGTTTAATGTGACCTATAACCTGTACAAATCAATTGAAAAACAAACAAGTCTGTTAAGAGAAAAAATATAAAATATAAAAAAACGTACAATAAGTTGGTTGCATAACTGTGCACACCCTCAAGCTAATACTTTGTTGAAGCACCTTTTGACTTAATTAGAGCATTCAGTCTTCTTGGGTACACACCTGTCATCAATTAAAGAGACTTTGATTAACCCCAAATAAAGTCCAGCTGTCCTAGTAGGATTTTCCTCACATTCACTCAGTTGCCTACTACAGCAAAAGCCATGGTTCGCAGAGAGCTTACAAAGCATCAAAGGGATCTCATTGTTGAAAGATATCAGTCAGGAGAAGGGTACAAAACCATTTTCACAGTATTGGGATATACCATGGAACACAGTGAAGACAGTCATCAAAATGTGGAGAAAATATGGGACAACAGTGACATTGCAAAGAACTGGAAGTCCCACCAAAATTGATGAAAAGACCAGACAAAAACTGGACAGTGAGGCTGCCAAGAGACCTACAGCAACACTGAAGGAGCTGCAGGAATTTCTGGCAAGTACTGGTTGTGTACTGCATGTGACAACAGTCTCCCGTATTCTCCATATGTCTGGGCTGTGGGGTAGGGTTGCAAGACAGAAACCTTTTCTTACACAGAAAAAACATCCAGGCCCAGCTAAAATTTGCAAAACAATACATCGTCTCCCAAAAGCATATGGGAAAATGTGTTGTGGTCTGATGAGACCAATGTTGAACTTTTTGGCCACAATTCCAAAAGGTACATTTGGCGCAAAAACAACACTTCACATCACAAAAAGTACACCATCCCCACAGTGAAGCATGCTTTGGGGATGCTTTTCTTCAGCTGGAACTGGAGCTTTAGTAGAGGTGGAGGAAATGATGAACAGTTCCAAATACCAGTCACTTTTGGCCCAAAACTTTCAGACATCTGCTAGAAAGCCGAAGTTGAAGAGGAATTTCACCTTTCAACATGACAATGACCCCAAGCATACATCCAAATCAACAAAATAATGGCTTCACCAGAAGAAAATTAAAGTTTTGGAATGGCCCAGACCTAAATCCAGTAGAAAATCTGTGGGGTGACCTGAAGAGGGCTGTGCACAAGAGATGCCCTCGCAAGCTGACAGATTTTGAGAGCTTTTGCAAGGAAGAGTGGGCAAATATTGTCAAGTCAAGATGTGCCATGCTGATAGACTCCTACCCAAGAAGACTAAATGCTGTAATTAAATCAAAAGGTGCTTCAACAAAGTATTAGTTTAAGGGTGTGCACACTTATGCAACCAGCTTATGGTACGTTTTTTATTTTTTTTATATTTTGTCCCCTAACAGATTTGTTTTTCAATTGAATTGTACATGTTATAGGTCACATTAAAGGTGGGAAAAGATTTTAAATGATTTATTGTGGTCTCATTTTTTAGATCACAAAAACCTGGCATTTTAACAGGGGTGTGTAAACTTTTTATATCCACTGTAGGTATTTTTATACCCAAAGCAGACTTCAAAGAAATTTTCCTCAGATAGACAGCAAATGTTGGAGGTGTGATGGTGCAGAAACAGGTAACTGGGAACATATTTTCTGGCAGTGTAATGAGTTGGTAGACTTTAAAGATTCTCTGCAGACTGCTCTGTCAGAGACGCGGGTGAGTGAGTTGTAGTGACTAGGGAAATTATTTTTTTGAGCTGTGATACAAACTTGGAATTGCCTAGACATAGTAAGATCTTGCTGAGTCTAATTAGGATGGCTGCCAAAAAATGCAGTTACTAGAAAATGGAAATCAAAATCTAAACCAACTTACTAGAAGAAGATAGTAACAGAGTTAAAATAACTAGAACTGGGATCTTTAGAAAAGCGTAAGAGCAAGTTACAAAGGAAAAAATGGGAACTTTGGGTAAATACATGTAGAGGAGGATCGAGGTTTAAAAGAAGGCAGGATGTGAATGAGCCATGTAATGTTGGCTAACAATGACTGGATATGTTATAAGTGATGTGTAATGTTTGCAGCTACACTTGTGTTGGAATGGTTTGTGATGTATAATGTTTCCAACTGAGTTGTGTAGCTATGGTTTATTGTCATTTATATAAATGTAACATGGCCTATGTCATGCATGATAATTTAATAAAGATGTTTTTTGTTTAAAAAAAAAACAAAGAAAACTGCCTAGGTTTAAAATGGCCCTCAACATTAGCTAGCCTAGTACTCACCTATGAACCTGTGTTTTTATATGTTAAGATGGGAGGCACAAAATAGAGGTATTTTTACCATCCTAAGACTAACTTAAGCAACGGTGGTTGTGATGCTCCTGCAGTGGCCCAGTAATCAAGGAGCCTCAATCCTCACCACAAACACCAGTGAGGGACATGCACATTGGGGGATGACAAGTACACACACAGTAAAGTACAATTTCCCTTAAGAGCGCACAGAGATCACAGTCAGTCTGGAGCTGGTTTCTCCCTCTCTCTCCAGATCCCCAATAAGACTCCCCACTGGTACAGCTATGGGGTTAAAATCTCAGCCAAGTGACCAAGCTAAGACCTCCAGCACCCTCTCTGTCCAACCAGTGCTTTGTGTCCCTGCCCAAGTAGCTGACACACACACACACTTTGAAATTTGATTGATGTACAAAGACACACACACACCTGGGAAAGGCTAACACAGGTTTACTAGCTATGCCCCCTTCTACCCAGACTATAAGGTAGTACCAGCTACCACCAGCCACCCTTACTTATCAGCTACTATTATGGCCCTTACCAAAGGGGGCCCAATCTTACTGTGTAATGTTGCTATTATCCAAATGGTAAGTGTGATGAAGGCCAAGGCTATTTAGGAGTGGCCTGTACAGTGTCACCAAATACATATGCAAGTACCCTAAGAGCTTAAATATTTCTAAACAAACCAGCCACAATTAAAAGGTTTAAATATATTTAATAATAAATAATAAAAGAACAAGACAATATTCAGTAACTCAGCACAGTGACTACAGAGTTCAGAATCACAGGAAATATTTTAAAACAACATTGCAGGGCAGTTTCAAATAAGTACAGAAAATATCTAAATTAATCTTACTATATTCCTACCTATCAGTAAGAGAAATCACTGTAGTCTAGTTACTTACTATTAGCAAGGTAAGTGCTGATGAGAGGATGTTGTCAGATCCAAAGACAAATACAAAATGCACAGACTCACTCTCTGAGATAGTTCTTAAATTAGTAATACACATTACTGCTGGGTTAGCTGGGATGACATCACTCTTTATCACCTGCCTTCAGTTCCCAGGCTAACAGGAACTTAGAATTTAGCACTTCTGTGTCAGAGGTACATAACTCTCAGACATTTGCCTAGAACTGGAAGACGTAAAACAGTTAAGCACTTTTACATTTGAAAACTTCTAGCTGTAGACATCCTGTCTCCCTTCAGTGAAACTGAAAGATAAACACAGTCATAAAACAATTAATTTATTTTCTTAGAGTTTGAAAGTTAACTCTGTTCTTTTCCAATAGGGTACACTGTGGTCACATTCTTGAAGCTCAGTACAAAATATACAGTTCAACGCACATTTCTGTACCAGTAGTTTAATATATACATAACATATAGTTTTCTTACATTCGTAAGACAAGCCTATGGATCATATTAATATTCACAAGTGACATATAATTATTTACAAAATTCCAGATAGCTCATCTGGCAGCCTCACAATACCCCTCCCCCTCGAAAATTCAAGCTAGTTTTTCAAGTGACCCTTGAGAAACACACACACATATGACGTTGCTTGAGAGGGTTGAGCCTATCTGGGAATACCTTACCCTATTCCCTGTCTTGAGAGCCCATCTGGTTTGGCATTGCTAACCCCACTGTGGTGCTGCACTGTCATATCATATACTTGCAACCCTAGGCTCCACCTTAGTAACTTGGCATTTTGCTGGCTGGCTTGAAGTAGCCATGTTAAGGGATTGTGGTCTGTAACTACAGTGAATTTCCTTCCATACAGATAAGGCTGAAGTTTCTGCAGTGCCCACACTATGGCTAGGCATTCCTTTTCTACAGCTGCATAACATTCCTCCCTGGGTTGGAGCCAACGACTGAGATTTTATTTTTGTATTTACTTTATTTATTTGACATTTGTTTACCAAGAAAGTCCAACTTGGAACAAAACCAATTTTCAGCGGAGGCCCAGGGAGAAACTCTAGAGATGCATGTCTTTGTAATGTGGGAGGAAACTGGAGCATCCAGAGGAAACCCACACAGTCACAGGGAGACATGCAAACTCCACACAGAAGCCACCCTGACCGAGAATCAAACCAGAGGACCTCTGACTGTAAGCAACAATGCAACCACTGCGCCGTAAACCACTGGGTGCTCTTCTCCCTCTGAAGAAACCTGGCTAAGTACAGCCCCCATCCCATGGTTTGAAGCCTGACCTGCACAACACATTCTTTGCTGTCATCTAGACTGGCTAACACAGAGCGGTCTATATTGAATGTTTGAATATTCAAAATTTCGAGTGTCATATGGAGGACACCATATGATCGGATTTTTGAATGTTCAAATGTTGTAACAGAGATGTCCGTACACCAGTGAATGGGAGAATTTCCTTTTTCTGCACTGTAGTGTGACCTTGGAGTTGGTATATTTAAAGAGTGGGGGGTGGGGGGCACAGCCCCCCATGTATGGGGTGCAGGAGGGGCTTGCCCCCTTGCTTAAAGCATTCAGGTAGGTGTTTTGTGTAGTTTTTTTTCTACTTTTTTTTCTGCTGTTTGGTAACTGGGGCAGGCCATGCCTGAATGGCTTCCACTTTGGCAGGTTCTGGCCTGATCTTACCACTTCCCATTGTGTGTCCCAGGTAGGAGACCTCTGCTATACCCACCTGACATTTGATGGGCTTAATGGTCAACCCTGCCCTCTGTAGTCTGCCCAGCACCTCCCTGATATGCTGAAGGTTGTCTTGCCAGGAATGGCTGTAGATGGTAAGATGATCTAGGTAAGCAAGGGAAAAATCTTCTGCTTCTGCTAGGATACAATCTACCAGCCTCTGTAAAGTCACTGGGGAATTTTTCACCCCAAAGTGCATCTTTGGGAAACTCATACAAGACGAAAGGAGTCACAAAGGCTGATCTCTCTCTAGCACTGGGAGTCAAGGGCATCTGCCAGTAACCCTTGGTAAGATTAATGGTGGTAAGATAGTTAACCTCACCCAGCTGCTGTAGGGCTTCATCTGTCCTAGGCATGGGGTAAGCATCTAACTCTGTGTTACTATTTAATTTGTGTAGTTTTTTTTTCTATTAGATACTCAAACTTTTGAAAGTTCGATCATATGGTGGTGACCATATGACAGTCAAACTTTCCAAAGTTGGTTTATCTAATATAGACCCAACACAAGGGGTCCTCCCAAAGCTCCTTTAAGTTTCTGAAATGCTTGCTCACATGCTGGGGTCCACACTACCTTATCTGGCCTGTTTTTCCTTGTCAGATCTGTGAGGAGGGCAGCTGTGGTACTATAACTGGGGACAAACATTCTGTAGTACCCTGCTGTCCCTAAAAATGCCCTCACCTGCTGTTTGGTAACAGGGGCAGGCCATGCCTGAATGGCTTCCACTTTGGCAGGTTCTGGCCTGAGCTTACCACTCCCCATTGTGTGTCCCAGATAGGAGACCTCTGCTATATCCACCTGACATTTGATGGGCTTAATGATCAACCCTGACCTCTGTAGTTTGCCCAGCACCTCCCTGATATGCTGAAGGTGCTCTTGCCAGGAATGGCTGTAGATGGCAAGATCATCTAGGTAAGCAAGGGCAAAATCTTCTGCCCCTGCTAGGATATGATCTACCAGCCTCTGTAAAGTCACTGGGGAATTTTTCACCCCAAAGTGCATCTTTGGGAAACTCATACAAGACGAAAGGAGTCACAAAGGCTGACCTCTCTCTATCACTGGGAGTCAAGGGCATCTGCCAGTAACCCTTGGTAAGATTAATGGTGGTAAGATAGTTAACCTCACCCAGCTGCTGTAGGGCTTCATCTGTCCTAGGCATGGGGTAAGCATCTAACTCTGTGTGACTATTTAATTTCCTGTAGTCTGCACAGAAACTGGTGCTGCCATCCTTCTTTGGTACCAGCACCACTGCGGAGGCCCAGGGACTACTGGACTCCTGAATTACCCCTAGTTCCAACATTTCCTGTATCTCCTCCCTCAGAGTCTGTTTGACTCTGTCAGGCACCCTATAGGGGGCCTGCTTAATAGGCCTTTGGGGTCCTGTATCCACATAGTGCTGCACTAGGTGGTTCCACCCTGATTTCCCAGTGAACATGTCCCCAAACCCCTGTAACACTACTCGGATTTCTCGAACGTGGGTAGGGGATAGCTGCTGGGACATTGCTACCCCTTCCACTGAGGTGTCAGTCCAAGCCTCACTGAGGAGATCATTCACCAGATCCCCCTCAGACTCCTCCTGCAATCCACTGCAAATGCTCAGCACAAGGGCTTCCCTATCATGGTACGGTTTTATCATGTTAACATGGTACAATTTGTGCCCCTGCCTAGCAGTTCTACCATGTAGTTAACATCAGTGACATTTCTTACCACCTTCTAGGGTCCCTCCCAGGCTGCCTGCAGCTTGTTGTGTTTGACAAGAATGCCTTATAGCATCCTCTCTAGCTAGAGCATTCCTGTCATACCAGATATTTTTTTTGCTGTTGGGCTTCTGCCAGGTTTTCCTGGGCCAAGCCTATGAGTTCCATGAGCCTTGTCCTGAGGTTTAGGACATATGCCATAACAGACTCCTTGTGGGATTCACGCTCACCCCTCCCACTCATCTGTAATCAAATCTAGAGGTCCACTTACCCTATGCCCATGCAGCAACTAAAAGGGTGAAAAACCTGTGGATTCCAGGGTAACCTCTCTGTAAGCAAACAACAGATGGGGTAAATATTTGTCCCAGTCCCTCTTAAACTGGTCTGCAAATGCCTGTAGCATGGTCTTGAGTGTAGAGTTTAACCTCTCAGCAAGACCATTAGTCTGGGGATGGTAGGGGGTAGTCTTTATGTGCTTCACCCCACAGTACTTCCACAGACAAGCCAGCAGGTCTGACATGAAATTGTCACCTCTGTCAGTCAGTATTTCTTTTGGGAAACCTACTCTGCTGAAAATCTCTAACAAAGCATTTGCACCTTTTTTGCCTCAATGGAGGACAGAGACACTGCTCCAGGGTATCTGGTAGCATAATCAACTGCCACTAGGGTATACTTTTTCCTTGTGGAAATTGGGGTACTCAGAGGCACCACAATATCCATAGCTACCCCCTGAAATGGCTCCTCAATCACAGGCAAAGGCATCAAAGGAGCTTTCACCTTGTCTCCTGCCTTGCCTACCTTTTGGCACTGCTCACAGGTCCTGCAGTACCCTGTTACATCTCTGGAAATCCCAGGCCAATAAAAGTTCTGCATAATACGTCTCTTTGTGCGTTTTATGCCCATATGACCTGCATAGGGAATATCATGGGCTATGGCTAGAAGTGCCAGACTGTAGGCTATGAGCACTACCAACTGCTGTATTCTCTCACCCTGTAGCCCTTCCTCAGGGGTCCACTCTCTATACGTTAACCCTTTGTCCTAGTATACAGATTCCTCCTTCCCTTGAGAATCAGGGGCCTCACTAGCTTCCTCTCTCAGGCCTTGTAATGTAGAGTCTGAGAGCTGAGCCTGTCTCAACTCTGTCTTTGTAACCCTTCCCAGCTCTCCTTCCACAGGAAGTCTGGCATCCTCTGACAGTGGTGCCTCACTGTCAGCCTGGCTAATACTACTCACCTCTGCCCTTGCAGTCACTCTGTCCAAGGGAACATCAGTACCCACAAGCAGCTGTGGCTCACCTTCAGTCTCACTGCTACAGGGTAGCTCCCTCCCTGAAGTAACCAGCTCACCAATTCTGGCTGCAAGAGTGTGGTATGGCCTGGTTCTCTCCCAGGCTACCAGACCCACATGCTTGTCTCCAAGCCTGACTGCATGCAACTGCATGCAAACACAGCACTGCATTATCAAAATAATTCCCTATCAGGACATCTGCAGGGATATCCTCAAACACACCTACTTGCTTGCTTCCATTTCCACCCTCCCAGTCAAGGTGACCCCTAGCCAAAGGTATTTGGAATGGGGTCCCTCCTAAAGCTCTGACTGGAGTAGACTGCCCAAGCAAGTAGTGCTCCTCTGTAACCATTGCAACCTTCACGATGGTTAGGTCAGAGGCTGTCTCTCTCTTAGCCATGGCCTCTTTCCCATTCACTAAGATAGAATACAACCTCTTGTGGTAGTTTGGTACCCTTGTTGTCTCAAGACAACTTACTGTTGGCTGGCATTTTGTCATTTCCACTTACTGGCTCTCCCACCTTTTGTTCACCCCCTTGCCTCCATGGACATCTGTATGCTACATGGCCCCACTGGTTGCATTTAAAACATTTAACCCTAGGCCCTGGATGTGTACCTGGACTAGTGGCTTCACTTGCTACTAGCGGACTCTATTGGGGCAGTCTGGGCTGCCCATCATGGGTTTCCTTAGACCCATGAGCAGCATTGGGTGTCCCTTTCCTGTGCAGTGATTCCCTGCTTGCTAGGTATAGGACTCCCTTCTTCCCAACTCATCTACAGTAGTGCATTGTCTGTCAGCTAAGCAGATTCTCATGTTCTCAGGCAAAGTGCTAAGGGCTTGTTCTCTCACCAAAAGGTCTGCCAACCCTTCAAAAGTGGTAACCTGACATCCATTCACCCACCTATGAAAATAAGTGCTTAGTTCATCAACATATTCATGCACACTTTATCTGCCTTGCGTCTATGCTCACAAAACTGTTTCCTATAAGCTTCAGATGTTAACTTATAAAATTCAAGCAAACAGTTCTTTACAACATTATAATTTAAACAGTCAGTATCAGACAGTTTGGAAAGAAGAGTTACAACTTTACCATGGAGTAAGGGGGTCAGGAACCATACCCAGAGCCCTTGGTCAACATTATACTATTTACATACCCTCTCAAATATATGAATGAAACTATCAAAAATATCCCCCTCTGTAAATTGTGGAAGAAATATACTGAACTTTGTTGCTTCTGGGGTTTGGTTACTCCCTTCCCCATTACCTCCATTACTCTGGTGAAGAGTCAGCATTTCCTTTTTATGTTGCCTCTACCTCTCCTTCTCTTCAGCTTCCAGGTGTCTCAGTCTCTTTGCTGCTTCTATTTCCATATGCTTGGCCTCCAACTCAAGTCTCTTTAATTCCAGATGGATTTTTAAGTCCTCTGTGGAAAGGTTGAGCTGCCCATTTTCTGAATGTTGTACATCTCCATGACCAGTCTGATTATCCTCCTGGTTGATATTCTCTGATGCAGCTGTGACTAAAGCTGCAATCATGTCTGCTTTAGTCAGGTTGGCATGCACCAGTCCTTTAGCCTGACACATCTCAGCCAACTGGCTCCTTGTCAGCTTGCCATATTCCTCTGATGACATGCTTGCCTGCTCTCCCTGACTAACTAAGCTAGCAAACAAAATAAAACAATTGTGATATTAACTCTGAATGTTCACTACATGGCTGATAGAGAGTACAAACACCTTCAGTGACCACTGTACACAGGCTACAGGAATTCAATATCCACACCACTACAAGACAATTAATATGTGATGTGGCTGTCTCACCACTATCAACCAATTAATATGTGATGTGGCTATGCCATCACTGCCAAACAATTAAAATGTGACACCCCTGCACTGGCCCAGTAAACAAGGAGCCTCAATCCTCACCACTAGCACCAGGGAGGGATGTGCACATTGGGGGGATGACAAGTACACATACAGTAAAGTACAATTTCCCTTAAGAGCACACAGAGATCACAGTCAGTATGGGGCTGGTTTCTCCCTCTCTCTCTCCAGATCCCCAATAAGACTCCCTACTGGCACAGCTATAGAGTTAAGATCTCAGCCAAATGGCCAAACAAAGACCTCCAGCACCCTCTCTGTCCAACCAGTGCTTCGTGTCCCTGCCCAAGTAGCTGACACACACACACACACACACACACACACACACACACACACACACACACACACTTTGAGATTTGATTGATATACAAACACACACACCTGGGAAAGGCTAGCATAGGTTTACTAGATATGCCCCCTTCTGCCCAGACTATAAGGTAGTACCAGCTACTACCAGCCACCCTTACTTATCAGCCACTATTATGGCCCTTACCAAAGGGTACTCAATCTTACTGTGTAATGTTACTATTATCCAAATGGTAAATGTGACCAAGGCCAAGGCTATTTAGGAGTGGCCTATACAGTGTCACCAAATACATATGCAAGTACTGTAAGAGCTTAAATATCTCTGAACAAACCAGTCACAATTAAAAGGTTTAAATATATTTAATAATAAATAATAAAAGAATAAGACAATATACAATAACTCAGCACAGTAACTACAGAGTTAGGAATCACAGGAAATATTTTAAAATAACATTGCAGGACAGTCTGAAGTAAATACAGAAAACATCTAAACTAATCTTACTATATTCCTATCTATCTCTAAGAGAAATCACTATAATCTAGTTACTTACTATTCACAAGGCAAGTGCTAATGAGAGGATGTTGTCAGATCCAAAGACAAATACAAAATGCAAAGACTCACCCTCTGAGATAGTTCTTAAATTAATAATACACATTACTCAATCCTCACCACTAGCACCAGGGAGGGATGTGCACATTGGGGGGAATGACAAGTACACATACAGTAAAGTACAATTTCCCTTAAGAGCACACAGAGATCACAGTCAGTCTGGAGCTAGTTTCTCCCTCTCTCTCTCCAGATCCCCAATAAGACTCCCTACTGGCACAGCTATAGAGTTAAGATCTCAGCCAAGTGGCCGAACAAAGACCTCCAGCACCCTCTCTGTCCAACCAGTGCTTCGTGTACCTGCCCAAGTAGCTGACACACATACACACTTTGAGATTTGATTGATATACAAACACACACACACACACACACACACACACACACACACCTGGGAAAGGCTAGCATAGGTTTACTAGATATGCCCCCTTCTGCCCAGACTATAAGGTAGTGCCAGCTACTACCAGCCACCCTTTCTTATCAGCTATTATGGCCCTTACCAAAGGGTACCCAATCTTACTGTGTAATGTTACTGTTATCCAAATGGTAAATGTGACCAAGGCCAAGGCTATTTATGAGTGGCCTATACAGTGTCACCAAATACATATGCAAGTACTCTAAGAGCTTAAATATCTCTGAACAAACCAGTCACAATTAAAAGGTTTAAATATATTTAATAATAAATAATAAAAGAACAAGACAATATACAATAACTCAGCACAGTAACTACAGAGTTAAGAATCACAGGAAATATTTTAAAATAACATTGCAGGACAGTCTCAAATAAATACAAAAAACATCTAAACTAATCTTACTATATTCCTATCTATCTCTAAGAGAAATCACTGTAATCTAGTTACTTACTATTGGCAAGGCAAGTGCTGATGAGAGGATGTTGTCAGATCCAAAGACAAATAGAAAGTGCAAAGACTCACCCTCTGAGATAGTTCTTAAATTAATAATACACATTACTCAATCCTCACCACTAGCACCAGGGAGGGATGTGCACATTGGAGGGATGACAAGTACACATACAGTAAAGTACAATTTCCCTTAAGAGCACACAGAGATCGGCTGGTTTCTCCCCCCCTCTCTCTCTCTCCAGATCCCCAATAAGACTCCCTACTGGCACAGCTATATAGTTAAGATCTCAGCCAAGTGGCCGAACAAAGACCTCCAGCACCCTCTCTGTCCAGCCAGTGCTTCGTGTCCCTGCCCAAGTAGCTGACACGCACACATACACACACACACTTTGAGATTTGATTGATATACAAACACACACACACCTGGGAAAGGCTAGCATAGGTTTACTAGATATGCCCCCTTCTGCCCAGACTATAAGGTAATACCAGCTACTACCAGCCACCCTTTCTTATCAGCTACTATTATGGCCCTTACCAAAGGGTGCCCAGTCTTACTGTGTAATGTTACTGTTATCCAAATGGTAAATGTGACCAAGGCCAAGGCTATTTATGAGTGGCCTATACAGTGTCACCAAATACATATGCAAGTACACCAAGAGCTTAAATATCTCTGAACAAACCAGTCACAATTAAAAGGTTTAAATATATTTAATAATAAATAATAAAAGAACAAGACAATATACAATAACTCAGCACAGTAACTACAGAGTTAAGAATCATAGGAAATATTTTAAAATAACATTGCAGGACAGTCTGAAATAAATACAGAAAACATCTAAACTAATCTTACTATATTCCTATCTATCTCAAAGAGAAATCACTGTAATCTAGTTACTTACTATTAGAAAGGCAAGTGCTGATGAGAGGATGTCAGATCCAAAGACAAATACAAAATACACAGGCTCGCCCTCTGAGATAGCTCTTAAATTAATAATACACATTACTGCTGTATTAGCTGGGATGACATCACTCTTTGTCACCTGCCTTCAGTTCCCAGACTAACGAAAACTTAGAATTTAGCATCTCTGTGTCAGACGGTACATATCTCTCAGAAGTTTGCCTAGAAGTGGAAGTTGTAAAACAGTTAACCACTTTTACATTTGAAACCAGTAGTTATTTCTGTTTCAAGACAATAGAAAGAAACCTCTAGCTGTAGACATCCTGTCTCCTTCAGTGAAACTGAAAGATAAACACAGTCATATTCACTTATTTTCTTAAGAGTTTGCAAGTTAGCTCTGTTCCTTTCCAGTAGGGTACACTGTGGTGACATTCTAGAAGAGCAGTACAGAACATACAGTTCAACACACACTTTTGCACCAGTAGTTTAATATACACCTAATATATAGTTCTCTTACATTTGTAAGACAAGCATATGGATCATATTAATATTCACAAATGACATATGATTATTTGCAAAATTCCATATAGCTGGACTGGCAGCCTCACAGTTGTAATAGTGACTGCTGACAATTGTAAGTGTTGAGTGGTTTAGTCATTTGTGTCCATATTCCTTTTGATGGTGAGTAAAAGACAGACACTGCATCCAAGTCCCAGTTTCCCAGTTTGATAGTTTGTTAGCTGACGTTAGAGGACTTTTAAACACAGTACTTTCACAAAAAATATAAAGCATTACCTGTTCCAAATCTGTAAGATTTCTTACAGTGAGGCATGATTAAGGTCTGCAGTCCCTGCTTATCACCCATTATGGAGTTAAGTGTCTGCACCTTCTTTCATTGGTGCCAAAGATTTGAAGGGGAGTACTACATCTCAGGTGTCCTAGAGAAGATCCTCTCCTTCCACAGGGCCTTACTGTTGCATTGTTGTTTTAATGTAAGCACAATCCACACCTCATGTGTTCTCAGAGTTTAAGTTTGTCCCATGTAAAACAGTCATAAGTTCATAGGTAAGTACTAGGCTAACTGCACTTGTGAGACATTTTAAGCATAGCTAATTGCCCCTCCAAAAGTGAGATCCAAACGCTGTACCTTGTTATTGCAAGGCAAACATCTTAACCACTTTTCCAGCCCCTAACATTAATAAGGATAAAAAGTGAGCTGAGTTACAGGACTGTGTATGGAGAGATATTGTCAATATTTCTAGTTTTCCAAAGACAGGGAACCCAGTAAGCAGGGGTTTTACCTAAAATTTTGGATTTTGATGTAACTCTTTTAATCACCTTATTGGTAAACTTAACTGAATCTTCTTTTACAGGGAGAGGAGGTTATATTCAGTAGCCGTAACAAGGTCATTGTACTGAAACAGTAATGACATGAGAGCTGCAATGTCTCATTTTTCTGTACGAAGCATGTACAACTTTCAAGGCAGCATCCAAGAAAATAGCCTTGAGATAATTAGTACAGTGTATGAGCACATGGTTTTATAGCTGGAAGCACCCTGAAACTGTCCCTTGTATAGCAGTACATATATTTGTTACAGTTCCTAAGGAACAGCCTTAAGGAGCCCTAGGTTATCCCACATGCAACACGTTATTAAGAATGCTTCCTGACCAGACTGTAGATATCCTGACTCTGCCTCTTTGGCTCATAATAATATGGTTATCCTGTGCATGGCTTCATCTAAGTGTGTAGAGCAGTTGACAAAGTGTCCAAGTGCTGACTACTGTAGCAATCTTTTTGGTCTAGCATAGGTTCCAGAGATCACAATATTTTGCCACATTACCACTTGATGAGGAGTCCAAAGATATGGATGAATTAGCAGATTTCACAATTATTCCATATTGGATCGCTGGACCATCAGTGGTTCTCCTAATCCATTTTCATTTCCACATATTTAGGAAGGCTCTGAAGAACACTGAAGACCTCCTAGAATGTGGGCTAAAAGAGGGCCTGGTAGGGCCTCTGTCTGTGGCTTCTGCAATAGGCTGCCATGCATTATGTTATAACTTTGACTTTCAAAGCATTCTAGCTAGAGCTGTATATTCAGAAGTATGTCTGTACAACATGACATGTCTGAAGTTATACTCCATAAAGGAGGAGCTCAAGAACAAAATCCTAGATGCCAGTTTTTTGGAGGATGTGCTCTTCTACCAGCCCATTCAAGATCCATTTGAAGCTCTCCTGCACAAGAATCAGGCTTTCACATCCATGGATGTCTTTATGATCCCCACTCCTTCCACTTCCACTTCTTTGCTTTCTGAGCCTACCTAACCCCAAAAGTGGAAAGGACTTTTGTACTCTCTGATAAGGCACTAATGAATCACAGTCTAGCCCATCCCAATGCCTTCTAAATTGTGTAAGGAGATAATTCCACCAGCTGCTTCACAGTAGTCCTAACTCTAGTCTAGGTTCACCCTCAGCTTGAAGAAACATTATGAAGGACTAGTGGGTTTTGGATGTGGTCAAATTCAGCCACATCTTAATGCATGTCAGTCGTCACCAGAAATGACTGAATTAGCAGATTAGTTACTCTGCTGCTGAGAGAGAGACTGCAAAGGCTGTCCTATCTTTGGAAAGAAGAGGGTCAGTGAGTTTTGCTTTTGGTTCTTTCTGGTCTTATGTTCATCACCACCACCATCATCAACCCCCTTTTTCCCATTAGCTACATAGGATCAGGGTGTCATGTTAACTGTCTTCATCCCTCTTGATTCAGTGCCATTCTCATACCTTCTTTGACAGTCATGCCTGACTATCACAGGTCTTCTCCCACATAATCCATCCACCTCTCTGCTGCATGCCCTTGTTTCCTCTTGCCTTCTTCCTGACTGTGCCAAATCATCTTCACCACAATGTCTTCTGCTTTTATGCACATGTATCCCAGAACACCGTAATCTGATGTGTTTGACCTTCTTTGCAATTGGAGCTATTTTGGCTTCTGCTCTGATGTCCTCATTTCTTCATCACAGTGTGCATCCTACCACCTGCCTCAGGCATTTAATCTCCATCACCTCTGGTTGCACCACTATTCTGTACACCTTTCTTTTTTGCTTTTTTTTTTGCATTTTTCTGTCATACACTACCTCTGTTACTCTGTGTCATTTGGCTGCAGCCCCTCTGATTCTGTCTTTGACCTTCTCATTCAGACTTCCCTTCTCCTCAACCACCCCTCCAATATACACAAGTCCACTGTTTTGACTTCTATTTCACTTCTCATCTTATCCTGATTTTCCCCCATTTCCTGCCATAACAACTGTCTTAACTGTACTCAGTGTCATCCCATGTGCCTTCAGTTTTGCATTTCATTCTCCTATCCTTCGCTGAAGTTCTTGCTCAGAGTCTGCCTGTAAAGCCACATCATCTGCATACAGCAACTTTGTTGATCTGTCCCCTCCAACCTGTTTGCTAATGTAGCCAAACACCAGTATGAACACCAGTGGGTGCAGAGCTAAACACTGATGCACACCCACTTGGATCCTCTCTGGGAGACTGAACACTGTTCATACTTGAGTCATTTGTGTCCTTGTTCAAAGCCTGCACTAATTCTACCAATGTTTTGGGGACTTCAGTCTACTGAAGGATTGCCCAAATCAACTTTCTTGGGATCTTGTCATATGCGTTCTCCAAATCTAGGAATACCCAGTTGGAATATTGTTTTTTCTGAACTATCTATCTCACCGCAAACTTCAAGTCAGTTGTGCTTCATTCTGATCTGAATCCGAACTGCTCATCTCCCGACTTACTTTCTAATACTCTGTGTACTTGTTTATCAGTCAGTTATGAATATTCCCTTTGTTCTTGAACACTGACACTACTATGCTTATCTTTCAGTCATCTGGGATACATCTTTCTCTCCATACTGCTTTGAGTACCCTCAGGAGCCAATTCTCCCCTAGGCTACCCAACATCTTTATCATACCGTGACTTCATCTGAGCCTGCTTCTTTCCCTGACTTCATTTTTCTTAGTGCTCTTCTTACTTTTTCTAGGGTGGGCTCCACCTCTTCTTTCACTGTAGACTGTGTCTGGGGTAGTACATTTTCTGTGTGGTTTTCTTCTTCCAGAAGCTGTTGGAAGCACGTCTTCTGTCTTCCTTTGATGTCCTGTGGACTAGTGAGCAGGCTGCTGGTGGCATTTCTCTCTTTGCCTTGCAATCTGATAGAGTTTCTTTGCGCCACCTACTGAGTCACTTTCCAGAAGCTGGTAGAGGGCCTCTGATGCCTTGTTCTTTGTTTTTGTAACTCCTCTCTTAGCCTCTTTGTTAGCCAACTAGTATTCCTTCTTAGCCTGGTCCATCTTTTCTGTCTCACACTTTTTCCTGCACGCCACCTTTCTCTTGATAACTTCCTGAACTTCAGCATTGCACCAATAGCTTTCTTTATGTACGTTATTTCTATAACTGGTTCGGCCACATATCTGTTTTATAATCTTAACACATGCTGTTTTGAGATACTGCCATTCTTCAAATCCAGCTATTTCCTCTTCTTCTTGAGGTGCTAGAGCCCTGAGTAATTCATTGAATTCTTGTGCTTTCTGTCCAGTTAACTTCCAAGTTTTCAGCCTAGCCTCTGTTGACCTTAGAGCTTTCTCTGAACATTGCTTGTAGCTGATTATGGCAACCAGTGGTTTATGCTGTCGGCCGACTATTTCAATCAGGATGACTTTGCAATCATTGATTATACCCCAGTGCCCTTTCCTTAATAGGAAAATGTCTACCTAAGTCGCATGTTGGCCATTCTTGTATGTGATCTTGTGATTGTCACTTTTGCTGAACCATGTGTTGGCCCACCACCAAGCCATTTGCCAGGTAGAAGCCTTGAATGCTGTGTCCTTCTTTATTCCTGTTGCCCCTCTCATATGGACCCAGACAGTCCATATATTTTTTTGGTCTCATGGGAGATGCAAAAATCAAGTTGAAATCTGCATCTCAGTGACTTTAGCTAACACATCAAATGCATTTGGCTTTAGATGGTCACCTTGGAAGGGCTCATGTCCTTGCTTCCATATGACGCTTGAGTAGTGTTGCTGAACATATTGGATGCCTTTTTGCACATCAATATTTGGTGTTAGGCCAAGAGATTTCTCTAGTTCATTCAGTGTAAAGTTGCAACTGGTGAGCGTTCTTCAGCACCCACAGCTTTTATCATTTTGTTAGCTGTAATGACTAAAGCCTTGCTTGTGAAGGCTGGGTATATGTTTTCTTACCTGAATGACTGACTCTGAGTAGTCCCATCCAAGAATTCCCTGAAAATGTTCCTGCACTCGATGCACCAGTCATTGCAGGCCCAAAGGAGCCATTATAAATTGGATGCCTTAATCAGCATGGGACTGGATATTTCAAATGTCATAGTACCTTACCTTGGAGAGGCCTCAGGAAATCATGGCCTTACCTTATTGGTAGAGGGAACAGTGCAAAAGTCCAGGTTCACATTTGATGTACATTCTTGCCCTAATGGCTGCCAAGATCTTCATAGTGCCATTTACATGCCTGAGGATACAGATGTTGCAGTATAATTTGAGACATCAGTGGTTTTATTTCATGTGCTCACAGACATTCCTTTATTTGACTCTTATTGCAGGTCCCTGCATTGGTGGGCACTTGTCAAAAGTGTTCTGGTGGACATTCCTTTTCTGTACCAGAGTCTATTACAGATCCTAATGACAGATGCTGTGCTTGTAAGCTGTCAGCTCATTGTCTCCCACACAGTACAGTCAAGTTGTTCCAAAACACGAACAAATGCGAATAAAACTTAGTAAGGAATACTTCAGAAGACTTAAATTAATCCTGAAAACAGAACTGACATCTAGGAATAAAATCCAAGCTATAAACCAATTTACTCCTCCTGTCCTAACTTACAGTTTTGGAGTGATTGACTGGTACCAAAACGTGTTGGATAGATTAGATAAGAGAACAAGAAGGATGCTTCATGCTCACCATGTGGTTTATAAAAATCAGTTCATACCAAGATTACATGTTCCCCATTCCGAAGGAGGGGGATGGACCGCCTTGAAATTGATTACATGTATAGATCTGCAGTCGTGGGACTCCACACATATCTGCTGACCTCACAAGACCCAAATGTAGTGAAAGTTTTGAAACATGAGGAAAATAAATCTAAGATGACCTCTCTGCTTAATTTAGCAGAAGCATATTGGCATCAACCAGGAATGGAAATCAAACCAGAAGTAGATAAAAATTAGGCAGCAACTGAATGTGCCAAAAAACAAAATAAAGAATGTATGGTAAAGGACCAGATGAGAAGGCGAGAAATGTGTAAAAAGCATAAATATAGTTGCAAGTATGGAAAACTTCTGGAAGAACCTCATGTTGATCAGAAATGAACACAGGAATGGTTAAGGATAGGCAAATTCAAACCAAGAGATGAAAGGTTAATATTGGCAGTGCAAGATAGTGGGCTGCGTACACACTGGTTTACAAAGTTCATTGAACATGTGGGAGAAACAGACAAATGTAGGTTTTGTAAAACTGAATTAGAAACAGTCGCACTCCATGTTGCTGGTTGTGACATACTAATGGCAAGAGGATTGTATATTGAAAGGCATAGTAATGTGGCAAGACTTTTGCACTGGGGATTGTGCAAACATTATGGTACTGAAGTGGCTGAAAAACACTGGAAACATGAGTCACGAAGCATCATAGAAAATGATGAAGTTTATATCACATGGGATCATCCATTACTAACAGTTCAAAATGCTAGAAAACCATATGTAGTGGTCCAAGAAAAGAAGACAAAAGTAGCATTGATCATTGAAATTGCTACACCCAGTGACTACAGTGTCTTGTGTACAGAGAGACAGAATGTCATAAAATATCAGGATCTGCAGGCAGAAATGAGAGCAATGTGAAAGAAAGATACCCAAACAATTCCAATAGTAGTTGGAGCAATGGGTTTTATAAAAACAAATTTACAATCATATTTAAGTGTTACCAACCCATGTAACCCTGTACGAATTGCAGAAGGAGCCATTACTGGGCACATTGCTAGTGCTGCGAAGAGCACTTTTGGCTGACATCAAAGATTGAAACAATACTAATTTCATGAACTTTAATTGTACTTTGACTTAGGAATGGGGTCCATTCCCATCATAGTATTAGAAACCCAAAAAATTTGGAGTAATTAAAAATGCCGGGAGTGTTATATCCCATGAAAAGGGGACTCCGCATCAGCTATTTGAGGTAAGAACTGTCTTCCTGGCTATAGTGGGCTTGGAGAGAAACTCCAGCTGGGACAAGTCATCATCTGAGTCCATATGTTACCTAAACAAGCAGTGAGGCACAAAGTCATACTTCTTGTGTAGAGAGAAGATACTGATGAGCTAATAGGTAGTTGGCAGTTTACTTCCCTAGGGAAGGGAACAAGATGATGGAGTTTCTGCCCTGTTGTGCTTAGTCAAGCTGTTCCAGAATTGGGCACTGCAGACAGCCATCTGTTTGACAATTGAAAGAATGCTGTCATCTCCTCTTCTGCTTGTTTCAGTAGACAAGAATGAGGTAGTAGTGGATGCATCCCCTTTCTTCTGGTGTTGGAGATTCCAGTATGCATTCCTTGTGGTCTGCATGTTCCCTCACAGAGTTCAGGAAAGAAAGACCTAATGCCATTTTCTGTGCTAGTTGATATGGAGAAGGGTGTGGTTTCAGGCTCTCAGTACCCTGATAATAAAGGAAACTCTTCCAGTCTAAGCCAGGAATGTCGACCTCAGTTAGGGCAACATCCATCTCCACTCCAGGGCCTGGTGTGTGATGTAGTTCCTTTGATCTCAATGGTTTTCCCAGTTGGCAGTCAAAGAGGTTATTGAGACTACTCAACCGATTTCACCTTGGCAATCTTGTGCCTCCAAGCAGACAAGTAGGAACAGTTCTGGGTTGTGGCCTGGCACTGCCTGGTCAAGTTGTTCCGTAAATGAGTACTGCATCTCGATACTATTTACAAAAAAACAAAAAAAAAACTCCCTTCCATGAGATTTCAATTTCATGGTTGAGCCTGCTATCTCAGCAATGTCAAATGCTGTCTCCTTCTCCTGGAAAGTGTATTTTTTGGTGGCCATCACTTCTAGTGCATGGATTATTGGTGTTCCAGGCTCTTGTGTGTAGGGAACCGTATCTGATCTTTCACAAAGACATGTCTCCCTAACAATGAACCTATATTTCCCTCTGAATGTGGATTTCAGGGTTACCCCTTAACTACTTTGTCCATTGCCTTATATGGAGTTTGTCCATCTCTGTTTTTTTCCCCATGAGGACAGAAACCACCTCTGTGAAAACTCAATTTTTTTTACCTAAAAATGGATGCATGATTTTGGTATGTCATTTCCTTTGTTGTTCTCCTTTACACCAGAAAGGGGAGACTCCATGCAGCCAAACAAACATTTTCTGTGGCTGTTGCCAGCTACATTATCATTTGCCTTTAGGCAGCTAATCACCCACTGGCTGCTGTTGAAGGGCACAGCACCAGAGGAATGGCTGCTTCCAGTCAAGAATGTCTCTAGTATAGACAATTTGCTGTGGCCACATTTTTACCAAGAATTGTTGTATCATTTGTAACTGAGGGAATTTGGTCTCCCTCTGAAAAATAGTACTGCAGCATTATTCAGTGAGTGATTCTGAGCTCTGTACTGGTATATATTTTCTGGCTCCTTCTTCCCTTATATTGCTGCTTAAGATTCAGCCCAATGAACCACCCATCAACAAGGTCTTTGATGATAGGTATAACAGATACAGTATGTTCTTACCATCTCAGTGGCTGTGTTAGAAGGCCTTCTTTAGTTAGTTTGCCGTGCAGATGGCTATCTCTTCCAACCAGTTGCTTGTGCATCAGGCAGGGGTATTAGGTTCATAGGTTCTTCTGTACTTACTAGACATGTTATACATGAGGATCTTTAGAAGCCTAGCCATACATTCCCATGAAGTTTTAAACCTTATATTTTAAGTATGAATAACCCAGAGATGAGTAGAACATTTACATGATGCCCTGTCCATGACGAACAAGGGTTCTAAATTAAGGGTGAATTTGTAGTTACCTATCCATCTGTGCAGATTATGTTTGAGTAGTGTAAAGGAATACTTTGCTTTATGTGGAGAATAAAACAATAGTTGCTCCCACAACCATGGCCTTAGTGATGTATTGAGAAAATGTATGTTGATTTGTTCAGTACAGTACTACTTTTCTGACAGGCAAGAAAGTCCTGAAGATTTTCTACTCTGACTGCTAATTTTCCCTCTTCAGGGCTGTCCAGTCAGTAGTCAGAGTGGATCCAGAGGTTTTGGAAGCTGGTCATATGCTTTGTCTTGGACAAGACACAACCCATAGGCTACTGCAGCAGTGAGAAATATGAACATCTACTGTTATGGGTATATGTATCTTACACACCTGTCTTTTCTCTTTGATATACATCTATCCTTCCAATGTGTTCTAGTTATGTTTCAAAAAAGATTTTATATATTCTTGCATATTGCTTGGTTAATAATGCAAAAGTTAAATCTTAGTTTTCTTTCTTAATTTGAAAAGAAGGCGTGTGCTGGTGGGCATGAGGTAAATCGGTGGACTGAAAGAATGTGTGGTTATTTACCCAGCATGTTACATCTGCTATCTGTCAGTATGGGTGCACATAGTTCCCTGGGTTGGGGATCTTCAAATTTGTTGCCAAATTCTGAATAGTGTAGAAAGTGCACCCATAGAAAATCCCATCATGGTAAGCCTTTTCATATACCAGCTGATAAAATAAGAACAACATATTTGTTATTTTCCTAATTAGTTATACCTTCCTTCAAAGTAACTTCTGCGGTGGTGCAGCGGTAGCGTTGTTGCCTCACAGCAAGAGGTTCTCCCGTTCGATTCTCGGCTTGGGTTGGGAGTGCCTTCTGTGTGGAGTCTGCATGTCCTCCCCGCGGTCGAGTGGGCGTTTGAAATACATGCGTTAAATGGGCGTTGGAGGTTGGGCGTTGGGCTGGCAACTCGACACCATAAAAAACAACTGCCAATCATTAGCCGACTGGAGTTCTGCTGTGGCGACCCCTAACCGGGAAAAGCCGAAAGACAAACAAGTTATACCTTCCTTCAAAGTGGTATCACAGGAAACTTCCAAAGGTTAGTGGAATACCATGGTTGTCAATTGAATATTAATCACCTGTAGTACCTGCATTTTGTGCTCAGCTTTCCACCTAACCAACCTTCCACCTTTGTTCCCTTTGTTCTCCAGACCTAATGAGATCAAGGATCTGTCGTCCGGAAATAGGTTTGTGTGTGTATGCTGTCTTTTCTTAAAAGGTTTGTGAGGAGATATCATAGTTTAAGGTAGTAATGTTACATGTAATGGAAGGCCAAATATAAATATATATATATATATATATATATATATATATAGAAGCATGTTTGCACTTTAAACTCATACCGAGGGGGATGCGGGTCCTCTGTATGCCCTCCTATGGTGAGCAGCATCTGTTGCTACTTAAGTCATGGCAACAGATAAATCTGGATACCAGCTACAGATATATTCAGTTAATTATTGACTATTTTGCACCGATAGAGAAAGAACTGGTGTCAAAGGTCGATAAATTAAATTCTGATATACGTAACAATTTTAACCATGACTTTTGCCTAAAAAAACTGGATTACTTATATGCACAGGTTGACTCTTATGCCCTTAAATTACAATCCACTAAGCAAAAAAAGTTACAACGTGACTTTAAAGATTTTTCTGATGGTAATGTATTTGTTTGGGCGAGGAGAACGGAGAATGCTATCCCCACACACAATGTACCTGTGGATATTGCTACCATAGAAACCACGCTGATTGACGCTGATCCAGTGAGTCCCATACCTAGAAGTGCTGTTACGACAAATTCTGGACATACGTCAGGAACTAGCTTCGTTACACCACCGGAGGTTCCGGTTCCGGTCTCCGTAGAGGGAACCAACGAGGCATCCACACCACAACCTAACCAGGAGGCGGAGAATGTTACCACATTTAGAAGAGACCTAGGAGCGATAAGGAAACATACAGCTCTACCTTGTGCTTCTGATTTTTTACCTTTACCAATAAAGAAGCCAGCGATACCGAGGGACAGATCACAGAGCTGGGACAGAAGGAAACGGAAGCTCTCAGGAGAGAGCCATTATCCGCAAAGAAGGAGATTCAGGTGACGGAACATTTGTTCTTCAATCTCTCAAGGTTGGTACTCACTTTGACTGATGCCAGTGTGTTAGATAAAGGTCTTTCCTTTATCCCTTCCCAAGGCAGCACATTAAATAACCTGCTAACAGACTTACGACTTTTTGCCAGAAGTATAGCTCTCAAATTGTTATTTTATAGAGATGAGATAAGTTTCTCTGAAAATTTATGTACACAGAGTGCCTGTTTATTTAAACGTAGGAGTACTTTTTCTCCTCCAATATCTGGGGTTGTTGAAACTTTTGTTAAGTTATGTGAGCGGGATATGTACACTTATTTCCTGGATGGGTATAAGAAATGTTTATATTTCAATATGTCTAAGCAGGAGAACTTGTCCCTGAAGAAATTAACACAAGATAGCTCTATTGCTATCAGACCCGTAGACAAAGGGGAGGGATTGTGTTACTTAATAGGAAGATTATGATAGGTATATGCAGTCCATGCTTAGTGATCATTTAACATATAAAAGCATAGATGAAAAAGATTTAGATAAAATACTTAGAGATATTAATGACACACTATATGATTTATTGATGTGTCGACAGATCAGCAAAGACATATATGAGTTTTTTCATACTAGCCATCCTCAACTCCCAGTCATAAAAGGATTACCAAAAATGCACAAAGGGATATATCCACCTCCCATACGTCCCATAGTCTCGGGAGATGGATGGAGTACGGAAAATATTTCCATCTATTTAGAAAAATGTCTGAGACCCCTTGTTAATAATATCCCAACTGTCTTAAAGGACACCTACCAACTTTTGGAATTTTTGGATAACCTGGAAGCTGAGTTATGCAGAGATAGGCATCTTTTAATTACCATGGATGTCCAGAACTTGTTCACTTGTATCCCAAACGACAAGGGCATTGATCTAATTAGAGATTTATTACAAGCCTCACCATCAATAGACTGCAATATGCAGTTATTGATTTGCCAGCTGCTAGATTTGGTCTTAAATAACAACGTTTTTTGTTTTAAAGAGCAGATGTTCTTGCAACTAGCAGGGGTTGCCATGGGCACCCCCTGCGCGAATACATATGCCAATCTAGTGGTTCATCAGTGGGAAAAGGAATTTTTGTTCAGTCATGAATCTTTCAAAAAATGCTTGGTTTATAAGCGTTTTGTGGATGATGTCCTTGTGGTTTGGGATGGCAGTGAGCAAGATTTTCTTTTGTTTGTATCATACTTGGAAACTACTACTAGCTTTTTAAGGTTTACCATAAAAACTTCACATGACACCATAAGTTTCCTTGATGTAAATCTTAGTATTCAGAATAATAGGTTATTGTCTTCTCTGCACAGGAAGACTTGTTGGAAGAATGCCATATTATGATATGACAGTATGCACCCTCGTCATATCTTCAAGATAGTGAGATGCCAATTTCAGAGGTTATTGAAATTATGTAAAGATCCCATGAATTTGAATATGGAATTAGAGAAAATGGAACTTATTTTCATAGAAAGGGGTTATGATGCTAAACTAATAAGGCGTATCAAATCTGAAGTATTGGGAGAGCCTAGAAATTCAGAAAATCAAATTATTACTAAAACAGGCTATGGAAATAGGGCTAATAGCACTTTTTCTAGCAAAGCCATGTTTGTAACTACATACACAAATGACAGTCTAAATATTAAGAAAATCATTTCCAAACACTGGGGTATTCTAACCCTAGATGATAAAGTACTAAATATAGTAGGGGCTACACCCAGACTTGTATTCAGAAATAATAAGAACTTAAAAAGACTGCTTTGTGTTGATCACAATACTAGAGTAAGAGATATTAGCATAATGGACAGGAGTATATCACAAGAAACTGGGACTTATCCATGCAGGAAATGCAATTATTGTGGTTATATATCAACATCACAAAATTTTATACATCCTAATTTAGATTTTTCCTTTACCCCCAGGTTTACTGCCAATTGTAACACCTCAGGCCTCATTTATTTAGCAACATGCCATTCTTGCCCTGCGTTTTATGTGGGCATGACTAAAAGGAAACTTAAACATAGGATATACAACCATATATATGATATAAGGAATAATAATCAGGTAAATGCCCTAGCTAAACATATCTCTATTTATAAAGAACATGGTTTTGTATTCAGAGTACTTCAGATTATTCCCCAGAATCATCGAAGGGGAGATTATATGAATTATTTAGAGAGCAAAGAACTTGGATGGGTCTTTAAGTTAAGAGCCCACTACCCTCCAGGCCTTAATAATTATGTCTCTGCGATCTGTATTAAAATCTCGCAAATAATATCTTATGCATTATTGTGTTAGTCATATTATTTACTTCTATGAGTTTTAGGTTCAGCATTCTGTACATAAATATGTTTACATTATATGTCTTTATGCATATATATATGATACAGTGATTTTGCACTTGTACATTTTTGTATTTGTATTTTTATACATCTGTATTTAGGCATTGTTTATATTTATATTTATATATGTACATATACATATATTTTTACATAGGTTTTATGTCTTTGGATGATGTACTATTTTGCAATTTCATTTATAGTTTTTTATATATGAGTTTAATTTGATTTATATGAGGAGGCTTTATTAGTCATGTATTTAAACATATTTGAACATCTTATCAGTGTTTGTTACTGATACAGGATGCCTTTGTGTTATACTCTTTCATCACGTTACTATCACTTTATCTGGCAAGTTTTTTAGGCACAGGTAGTTCAAGGAGAACTCTAAGATGTGTTTCAATTAATCAATTGATGATCCACCCTACCTTTTGGCTATTCGCCATTGGAGAATTTGAATTAATTGAATAATTGGAATGTGTTTAAGTAAGATGGTTTGTTCCCTAGTCTTTGATCTGAAGAAGTGTAGTAATACGTGAAAGCGCTCATCCACAGTTTTATTCTAATAAAAGATTTTGGTTTTTACAACTGCTGCTGCCGTTCTTGTGCCTGAGACTGTACGTGTTTTGTTGCTCCTATATATATATATATATATATATATATATATATATATATATACACACACACACACACACACACACACACACACACACACACACACACACACACACATATATAAAGTTAGATATACAGATGCAACTCACATACCATGCAAATGTTCATTTCTGAACTGTACTTGACAATTGTATGTGACTGCATTCAGACATTACTTATAGTGTCATTCTAAACTTTAAAATGCTTGCACTATTCTAGTTAACATATTTTAAGTTGTACTGCATGAAACATCCAGCAGCTAGGGAACTAATTGCAGATGATACAATTAAAAAAAAAAACTTCACCAGAGAAAGAAAGGTACTATAGGAACTAATCCATTGTTATTTTCTTTTCATGGATGTATGAGTCACAGTATTAATATGTGTTTCACCCATAATGCTCTAAGACCAACCTCCCTCAGATCTCTTTTGCTGCTCTCGTGCTTAGATGTGTTCGCCTTGGCTCTTGAGCTGAAATATACAGGTAAGTGGAATTTGCTGGTATTAAGTCTTTTCCTTTGGTATGATGTAAGTTTTCTGTTCTTTCTGACAGTTTCTGTACTTCTCCCTGCTCATTTTTGTCTGTTTTTACACTTTGGTGTATTCACTAATAGCTGATAGACCTCCCTACGCTTTACATGCTTGTGTATTTTTTTTTACTTATTACCCGTCTCTGCTGATATGTATATAAAAAAATACTATTGGGGGATTCTCTTTTTTCCACTGTTTGTTGGTATTTAGTTTGTCATGGTAGTTGTGTATTGTCCTGTTGGAGATTGTTGGTGATTGTTCCATTCATTGCGAAAATGTCTAAAAAAGGTCTTTAAAAAATGTGACAAATGCAGGCGCAAAATGCCGCTCTGGAATTTCCATCGCTTATGCGTTTACTGTTTGGGTCCTGATCATTTCGACCAGGATTGTTGTGTGTGTGCCGGGTTCAACCCCAGAGCACTGACGAGCGGAAAGGTTAATTTTGAAAAGCCTTCTGCCTACTCCTTTTGCTACTGTCATTGCTGGAGTTCAGTGTCCGTCTCCTAAGTCTAAGGAATCTTTCAAAAGGTTTGAATCCTCAGACTCTGTGGCTTCCACTTCATCAGAGCCAAGGAAGAAAAAAAATTCCTTGCCAGATCCGACTGTTTCTGAGACCCAACCTTCTTTGGAGCCAATAAAGTTGGTGGCAGCTGTTCCTGCTGATCAGATTAAGAGCTCTTTGGATCTGACGACTTCGTACCCAAGGCCTCTACCTCATACTATCTATTCCCCTAGTGTAGATTCAGCACCTTTTAGGGTTCCTTTGCCTTTTTTAGAGTAGCACTCTTAATTCCCCATTGGTGCTTTTGACTCACTCCTCTAGAAGCCTCACAGAAGAGGATGTGGAGAGGATGATGAGGAGATTATCCACGGAGCATTTTCAGAAAGGAGTTGTCATGGTTCCTACCCCTTGGATCAGAAACAGCATCCTTTCACTCCCCCACCATGCGTGGTTCCTCCTCTGACTCATCCTGTGGTATCAGAGTCTCTCGTTCTGAGTGTTCTGGGTGCATCTACTTCAGATCCAACTGCTACTCTGAGTGCTCTGGCCCCAAAGTTTTCATATCCGGACAACTCTCAGAGCCAAAGCTTCCAGGTCAGATCCTGGGGGATGGGATTGACTGAGGTTTTTGGAGCCATCTGTTCCTCATGCAGCTTTGGCCTTTGACAGCTTGGCTCTGGCTTCCACTCTGGTGTTCGGCCTTTGCAGCAGGGGGAGATAGTGGACCAGAAACTCCTTTTCTCAGCTCCTTTGCCTTCCTTCTCTTCAGAGTGGTCAGCCTGTGAGGTCATGAAGAAAGTGTTTTCTGCTCCAGCAGATCAGGTGGGGCCTTCCTACGTGGATCTAACCCTGACTTCTCATCTGACTATGCCCTGTGAGCCTCATTAGTCCACTCCGCTGGGACAGCCGACCCGAAGCTTCCAATCTACCCAGGTGGGTATCATTATTTTTGCTGACACTTCTTCAGAACATCCCACAAACAGGTTCTTCAGAAGAAAATGTGCAAGAGGAAGCACTTGGACTCCCCCAAGAGTCTGTCACAGGGGACACTGACTTCCATGAGGGAGAAGGGTCTCCCAAGTCACCTCCTGATGACATCTCCTTTGTAGATATTCTTGAGATCCTAAGGCAGAAGGTTGGTTGTTCTGCCCAAAACCCATGTCCTGAGGTGTCAGTGCTTCTGGAAGCCTTCAGGACTGGCCAGTCTACCTCCTGAGTCACTCCGCCCACTGATGACCTCATTGATTTGATATCTCGGCCGGAGTGGAAGGAGCCTGATATGTTCAAGCTGATCCCCAAAAAACTTGATGAGAGTATGGCTCCATCAGTAGGGAGAGAGCATTGGAGCAAGGGCGTACCAGTTGATGTTATAGTCATGGCGGCAGCTATGAAGAAGGAACTCACAGAACAAAGTTCCTCTGTCCACCCCCTTAACAGGGCATCTAGGATTCTGGACAGATTTTGGAAGTGAGTGTATACTTTAGTGACATTTGCCCTCTGATCACTGAATTGTTTGGCACACTTCACGAAGTTGCAAAGAGACTTGATCAAGAAGCTTTCTAACTCGCTGTCAGGGACCATTGCTGGAGAGACACCATCCTGTCTGGCCTCACAGTTGGCTACCCTTCAGTTGATCGCTAATTGATCCATGAGGTTCATCTCGCATGCTATAGAAGGTGCCTCAGGGGCTGCGGGTTCAGGCATTTCCATCAGGAGGCATGCCTAGATGCGTTTATGTGATTTTGTGGAGCCTTTTAAATCATCTTTCATCAATGCCCCTTTTGACAGTTTCTTCTTCTTTGACCCCACAGTGAAAGACGTACACTCCAGGTCTGAGAAGGATGGGTAGACCCTGTCTGCAGTGGGCATACTTTTTTTGACCCCTCAATGGACCTTTTCCAGGAACCAAAGGGGAAGTTATAAGATGTAGCTTAAGAAATCTCAGGGTCCTTTCCAGGACACACGTCGCGGTAGCTCCCCCCAGGGAAGATGGGGGAGTGATAATGGCAGAAGATGCCCACGTGGCAGAGGAGGCCCACAAAACCCAGGGTCGAGGGATTCCTTTTTTGACAGACCCTTTCAGTGCTCCTGAACAAAGGTCTGATTGCCTTCCTCTGAAGGCAGTCGGGGGTTGCTTATCCCTGCACCAGAAAGTCTGGAGAAACTTAACAAAAGATACCGGGTTGCATAGGATAATTTCCAGAGGTTATGTTATTCCCTTTTCCCTTCCACCCCTGTTACCCAGGAAAATACCCGATGTTCCACCCCGTCAGATGGAGGATAGCAGCACTGGAAATACAAAAGCTGCTAGGAAAAAAAGAGTCATCCAAGAAGTCCCTCCCGACCAGATAGAATCCAGAACTTACTCAAGATTCTTTTTAGTGCCAAAGAAAACAGGACGGGAGACCAATTTTCGATCTCAGTGTGTTAAACAAAGCAGTTTGACACACCAAGTTCTGGATGGTCATGGTTCAGTCCATTCTGTCCTTTCTAGGCAAGGATGATTGGATGTGCTTGATAGACCTTCAGGATGCGCACTGTCACATAAAGATGAATAGATGATCCAGAATGTACTTATGCTTCCAGCTGGGAGCCATTTATTACCAGTTCAGAGCACTGCCCTTTGGCGTCACCACCGCCCCCAGGGTGTTCAACAAGTGCATGGCAGTAGTAGCAGCTCACTTGAGACTGCAGGGATTCTGGGTGTTTCCATATTTGGATGACTGGCTCATCACCGCCCCAACCAGGCATCAACTAGTACAAGCAAGAGACCAAGTGTTGTAGACTTGTTTACATCTTGGGATAATAGTCAATTACAGCAAGTCACAGTTACAACCTACTCAGACTCTGGAATTCATAGGGGCTGTATTTGACACAGTGTCCATGGTAGCATCTCTTCCTATGTTGAGAGTGCAGATAATAAAAACTCAGTTCAGGAAAATACTCTGCAGTACTAAGATTTAAGCATGGTTGGTTCTTCAGGCATTAGGGTTAATGTTGAGAGCTATAATCCTTCTGCTTTTGACTTGATATCACATGAAGGTTCTACAGTAGATGCTACAAACACAATGTTCTATGCTCTGTCAGCCCATGTCCACAACAGTGAGGATTTCTTAGGTTTGCAAACAATACCTTTCCTGGTGGATGCAGTTTTGGCAACCATTGCAAGGTCTTCCTTTTGTTCACCCTCAAACCAAGGCCATAGTGACCTTGGATGCCTCCCAGATCGGATGGGGGGGGGGCATTTCCTGGACAAGATAGTCCAAGGACCTGGTCTCTCAAAGAAGCCAACTTGCATATCAGTGTTCTGGAGATGAGGGTGGTGATTTTAGGAATGCAAGCATTTCAGGACACTCTTCCTCTCAGAACAATTGCGATTCAAGTGGACAACATGTCAGTGGTTTGATACATCAACAAACAAGAGGAACCAAATCCTACCCCCTGTGTCAAAAAGCCCTAATAGTGTGGCAGTGGGTGATCACCTCCAACCACTTTCTGACTGCAACACACATTCCAGGGAAGTCCAAAGTCATAGCAGACAAATTGAGCAAATCCTTTCTACTTCCTCACAAGTGGTGTCTCAACAGACCCAGAGTGTCAGACATGAGTTTCCATCAGTGGGGCCAGCCTTGTTGCAATTCCTTTGCATCTCCCCTGAACAACAAGTTCAACAGCTTTTTTTGCCCTGTTCCCCCCACCAGGGGAGAAACTGAGGGACGCTCTACTCCAGGATTGGCCCCCTGGTCTTCTCTACACTTACCCCCCCCAACACTTTTAATTCACAAATTCCTTCAGAAAGCAGTCAGGTTAAGAGCAGAGTCATCCTCATTGTACCTTATTGGCCTCAACAAATTTGTTTTCCCTTTCTTTGGCCTCACTTTTTGTGTCCTCCTTGGATTCTGGATCCAATTTCTGACTTGTTGTCTCATGCAACAAGCCTGATTCATCCAGACATCCAAAGTCTCAAACTAACTACATTGTTTCTCCAGTTCCTTTAGTAGCCAGGCAACCCATGCTTTCATCTCCTGTCTGTTCTGTTGTCCTGTCCTCACATAAACCCTCCAAGATGATGCTCTACAGAAGTAAATGGAGGAAATTTTCTTAGTGAGCTGAGCAAAATCAGGTAGACCCCTTTTCATCTCCGGTTCATGCTATCCTTGAATTTTTGGCAGACTTGTTCAGTGGGGGTGTTAGTGCATCGACTATAAAAGTTCAACTTGCTGCTATTTCTAATTTTCATTTTGGGTTTCAAGATTCGTCTGTAACTTCTTCTAAACTGTGAAAAGCCTTTTTGAAGGGTACACTGCTTCTTAGGCACCCTTATAAAGACCCCATTCCACCATGGGATTTAAACTTGGTATTGCAGGCCTTAACACAGTCTCTCTTTGAACCAGCAGCTGTTTGAGATTTGAAGTTTTTGACCTGGAAAGCTATCTTTTTAGTTGCAATTACATCTGCCAGGAGAATCTCAGAATGACAGGCTTTGTCTTTTAAGCCTCCATATTTGATCTATCATAAGGATAAGATCTCCTTGCATACCAGTGCCTCTTTCCTGCCTAAGGTGGGGTCAGAATCCAACATTAATCAGACCATTAACCTGCCTGTATTCTTCCCCAACTTCACAAATAAGGGGAAAGTACTTGTTGCATTTGTTGGATGCTCATAGACAATTGCATTTCTACTTGCATAGAACAAAAGATATTAGGAGGTTGGACCAACTTTTTGTTTCATTTGCATTTAATAAGTTGGGAAAATCAGTTGCTAATATAATTTTATCTAAATGGCTAACAGATTGCATTTCCTTTGTTTACAATAAATTGAATCTTTCCTTGCCAAAAACATTGAAGGCTCATTCAACCAGTTCAGTAGCTATTTCCACAGTTTTCCAGTCTAGAGCTTCGATGGACAATACCTGTGCAGCTGCTACTTGGTCCAGTCCTCATACCATTATCACTCATTACAAATTGGACATGGTGTTGAGGGGAAGAGCATCCTCCAGCTCAATTGTACTCAGGAATATCCTTCCTTAGAGTCCACCCAAGGACTTAGGTAGCTAGGGACTCTGTCCCATTGGTTGATGAATGAATGAAAATTGACAACATCTGATAAAGAAGTTATGTACTCACCATAATGTTCCATCTGTGTTGTCCACTTTCATTCTTTCTCAACCTCCCCTCCAATCCAGCCACATGCCCTTTTCATAGGTTCATAGGTATGTACCAGGCTAATGGCCCTGGAGCTTTTACAAGCCTAGCCCATAGAAGTGCCCTGGCATTGTGCTGCCCGACGTTAGTTCCCAGTGCCTTTATCAAGTAGAGCCATTGGAGTGATACTCAGGGTGAACTTTCTATTACCCATCCACTCATCAAGATTTCTCTTGAAGACGGTCAGCGAGGTGCTCTGCTTGACATGTATGGGAAGTCTGTTCCAGAGCATGGGTAGTCTCTGGGTGAGGAACCTGTCCCTCCAGCGTGTTCTGTTGATTGTGATAATGAAGTTGAGGTCTCTGGAGCATGTGGTGTGGAGGGATTGGGATTTCTTTAGATGTAGCATTTCTAACAGAGCTGGCTCCAATATGGCTTTGTAAGTCAAGCAGAGATCACCTCTAAGTAGGTGATATTTGACAGCAAATAGCTGGAGTCTTTTGAGTCTGTCCATGTAGGACGTGTTTAATGGCTATGATCCTCTTTGTGAGGAATTTCTGTGGCCTCTTCAGCTGTTGCAGGTGTCTAGTGAGGTACATGCTAAATGGGGCATTATACTCGATGATTGATCAAATGAGGGAAGAGTAGAGACAGGTGATGACCTCTTTCTTCCTGAATGCAAAACCCTTAGTAATGAGATGGGCCACATAGAAGGACTTTCTGACCACAGTGGCAATGTGGTGGTTGAAGAAGAGGTTGCTGTCAACCTGCGTCCCCAGAACTCTTATAATGCCTTCAGTGGGCTCCCATAGATGTGGTAATTAGTGGAAACTGAGTTTTTACCAAAGGGGATGACGACGCATTTTTTGGCGTTAAGCTTAAGGCCACGGTTTTGACACCAGTCACTGGTCTCAGTGAGGTCTTTCTGTAGGTTGTCTGCATCACATGGGGAGTTAATAATGGTTCCCAGCTTGCAGTCATCTGCGAACTTGGTCAGCCAGAGTCCCTTTGTGTTGGCCTGGACTTCTGAGAAGTAGATGCCGAACAGTGGAGGACCCAGGACCAATCCCTGTGGGACTCCACTCATGACTGGTCATCAGTTTGACTTGGAGTCCACTACTTTCACACTGTCTTCTATCTGTGAGGCAATTTGCAACCCACTTAGTAATATAGGGGTGATGCCTAGTTTTGTGAGTTTATCAATAATTCCCGAGTGAGGAATGGTATCAAAGGCCTTGGCCAGATCAAGGTAGGCAGTATACACTGCCTTATCTTCATCCACAGCCTGGTGACTGACTCAAAGAAGTCAACTAGGTTGAGCAGGCATGATCTCCCATTCACAAAGCCAAATTGTGTGGCTTCTAGAGTTTGGAGATTTCCTATATCTTTGTTCATCAGATCCATGATGATGCATTCCATAACTTTACATGTCAGACTCATCAGGCTAACGGGGCCATAATTCCCAGAGCCTGTAGTCATTCCCCCTTTATGGAGAGGGATGACTGTAGCAGTACGCCATTCGGTAGGGACAAAGCCTGAAGTGAGGCCGTGACTGAATAGGGCACACAGATGTGGTGCCAGTTCGCTTTGTAGTTCATGTAGATCACAGCCAGGGATATTATCAGGTCCCACAGCAGCTATAACCTGTGTTGCAGTAATGCTGCATGCCTGGCATTCTACCGGTATTGTGATTGGTCCTTTAGGGGGGAAAGAGGGGCAAAGTTGGCATTGAATCCGTCGGCCAGTATGCTGGCAATATCTGTTGGCTGAGTACAGGAGGTACCATTGTGCAGTATCTCAGAGCAAATCTGGGTATTGCAATGGAGGTTCTTGATATAGCTATAGAAGGCTTTGTGATTGTTTTTAATGTCTGCCACAATTCTGCCTTCATAGCTGGCTTTAGAGGATTTGATGAGGGATTTCAACTTTTTTTTGAGGCTAATAAGGGAGTTTTTCCAGTCTTGGGACTTCACTTTTTTTTAATTCATAATTCATAAATTCTGCAACAGTTTCTTCCTTCTATTGTAGAGTTTATTAATGGCAGGGGACTACCAGATTGGCTTCCTTTTTTTTGAAGGAGAGCGTCTAGGTTCTGTTGGGTATGGCTAGTTCCATGCATTTGTGTACATGTTCGTAGAGTACATTTGTGTATGACTCGGCAGTCATGCAGCTATTTTCCACTGGCATGGGTGCCGTGAAGTTAGCCACCTCTGTTTTTAGGAGTCCAAAGTCAGCTTTGGAGAAGTTTTTCAAGGTGGTTATCTTTGTGGGGGGGGGGGGATGAGATGTGGATTTCCATGGTGATTAGTTTATGGTCAGATCTGACCAGGGAGGGATTGACTATTGGTGTAGAGAAATGGTTGGCCATTTTAGTAATAAACAGGTCAAGGATGTTGCTTTCTCTAGTGGGGGTCAGAATGAGCTGGTCCAGGGCATTGGAATTGATGCATTCCAGGAAGTGTTAGGCCAGTGTATTGATGCTTGAGTAGTTTTCTCAGTTGATGGAGGAGTAGTTGAAGTCTTCTAGTAAGAGAGTGTCGGGTTGGACCTTGATAGATTCCAGGGTGCTTAGGAACGTGGAGTGAGAGTCCAAGGACATGGTTGGGGACCTGTAGCAGGCTATGACCTGGATCACCATCTTATCCAATGTTAGTTGTACCTGAAGTATCTGAGATGCATTATGCTGGGCTACTAGTCTGGAGGTGTGCATATACTTTATGAATATGGAGACACCTGCACCTTTGGAGCTTTGGTCCATGTTTCGGGGCCGAAAGGTGTGTAATGAGTTATAGCCTGGTAGCGCAGGGGTGCTTTCTGCTGCTTTAAACCAGGTCTCTATTACAGCACAAATGTCGATGTTCCCCATTTTGAGGAGTGCTTTAAGTGAGTGCATCTTGAGATTTAGACTTCTAACGTTGAGTAGCATGACCCTCAGATTGCATTTATTTATAGCTGTTACAGTGGTAATTTGGTCTTTGGAACACCGTCTAAAAAAGGCACTATAGGGGTGATAAGAGCCTTAGCCAGTACATGGAAACCCAGGGGTGACAGATGCAGGCCATCTCTGGTAAAGCATTAACGTCTGTCAATCATGTTATCCCCAGCAGACAGATACCTCATAGAATGGCACCAGAAACTTAACCAATTGTTGAAGTCAATCATTTTTTGTTTGTAATGTGGTATCATTCTGGGTGATGGTAGGATACTGCTCAGGGCTAGTGTCATACCTGCCTGGGCTACATAATCCGAGAGCTCCACCATGTCTCTTTTCATGTAGTCCAGGGAGATGCGTCTCAGGTCATTCACACCCACACGGACAATGACAGATTCATACTTGTACTTGTTGTGGAGTGACCTGAGTGCATGTGTTATGTGTCGAATTCTGGCACCTGATAGACAGCTGACTGTTACCTTTTCCTTAGTCAACCTAGCGAGTGGGACAATTGAGTCACCTATGATTAGTGTATTGGGCAATGTGTTTAGCCTTAGGTTGAGGGGTACACTGTGGAGGTGAGCTATGTGTCCTGTGGTTTGTGCTGTGTTGTGGTGGTGGAGTACGTATTTGTCTTGGAGGTCTCTGCTGTTTGGGTAAATTTCTGTTGAGAGCTTCTGCGAAGGTGGGTGTGTGGTTTGTGTTTTTATGTGAGAGCTGTGATAGTGGGTGTTCTGGAGGGCTGTGTGTTCCATGTGGTGTGGCGCAGGTGTTGACCTTCTCCTCTTGACCAGATAATCCAGTCTTGGCTGGAGAGTGCATAGCTTCCATATTGGTGATATAAGTGCATCTCTCACAAGTCTGAGTGTTGGGAGGTAAGAGGAGAGGGTTGTCTGTGTACATGAGGCAGCTGCTGCACTGCATCAGAATGCCCAAGTGCACCAGGTGAATAGGAGAAAGCACAGCGAACTGCCCTTTAATCATATCAGGAGGGGTGGTCATAACTACTAAGTACTGGAGCTATTTCCATGAAGAATGACTATTGCTGATGGCACTTAGGTGTGCTACAATAATTGTTACAAAAACCTGTTGAAGTGCAAAGTGATTAGGCTATTTGAAGTGCAAGAGAGAAAGAACTAGCAAGATTTAAGGGAAAAACTGAAGAGCAGACTTTCTGGCACCAGTAATAGTTTACCTCAGCTCGGCACCGCATTGCAGAGCTTAAACAAGTGCAAACCCATGCAAAGGCAGGCTTTTAAACCAGAAAGTTGAAAGGGATAGAAAAACCGCCCAAACAACCAATAAACTACAATTTCTGGGCCAGAAACCACTCCTCTTATGGTAGATAGGCTACCTAGTGCTTACCACTCTCACTGATAAGCTAGAAGGCTTCCCTCCAACACAGAAAGGCTTGGGGTGCTCAGAAGCTTTACAAACAGTCCTGGATACAGCAAATCTGTATCTGGACTAGACTAGGTACATGAAAGGTGGGAAACAAATGCAAATTTGGGGTTTTAAATCAGAAAGTTGAAAGGGATGACAAGACTGCCCAAACAGCCAATAAGCTACCATTTCTGGGCCAGAAATCACTCCTGTCATGGTAGGAAAGAAAGGCTTGGAGGGCTCAGAAGCTTACAAACAGTCCTGGATACAGCAAATCTGTATCTGGACTAGACTAGTTCCAGAAAAGGTGAGAAACAAGCACAAATGCGGGCTTTTAAACCAGAAAGTTGAAAGGGGTGGAAAAAACTGCCCAAACGGCCAACAAACTACAACTGGGGTGCTTACAAACACTCCCGGTTACAGCAAATATGTATTTGGACTAAACTAGTTACAGGAAAGGTAGGAAATTATATTAGAATTTTTTTTTTGCAGAAACCCAGTTAAAACAGGAGGAAAAACAATTCAAATGCAGTGCAAGCTAGCACACTTGAGTGTGTAGCAATATTAAAGCAAATACATTTTAAATTAAAACCTAACACTGTCAGACTGGGTAACTTCAACTGCCCCTCCATTAACTGGGAAAACTACTCATGTACCAATACACTTGCCCAACGTTTCCTGGAATTCATTAATTCCAATGCTTTGGACCAGCTCATTTTTACCCCCACTAGAGGTAGCAACATACTTGACCAGGTCATTACTAACATGGGCAACCGTTGCTCTACACCAATAGCCATCTCCTCTCTGGTTAAATTTGACCACAAACTAAACACCTTGGAAATCCACATCCCTCCCACCTACCCCCAAAAAGGTAACCACCATAAAAACATCTCCAAAGCTAACTTTGGGCTCCTAAAAACAGAGGTTGCATGACCGCCGAATCATACACCAGTGCATTGTACGAACACATACACAAATGCATGGATCTTGCCATACCCAATAGAACCAAGGTGCTCTCCTCCAAAATAAGGAAGCCAATCTGGTGGTCCCCTGCCATAAACAAACTCTACAACAGAAGGAAGAAACTGATGCAAAATAAGGTGAAGTCCCAAGACTGGAAAAACTCACTTATCAGCCTCAACAAAAATTTGAGATCCCTCATCAAATCCTCTAAAGCTAGCTATGAAAACAGAATTGCAGCAGATATTAAAGACAACCACAAGGCTTTCTGTAGTTATGTAAAGAATCTCCATGGCAATACCCAGATTTGCTCTGAGCTACTGCACAATGGTACCTCCTATACTGAGCCAACAGATATTGCCAATATACTGGGTGACAGATTCAGTGCCAAAAATTACCCCTCTCTCCCTCCACAAAGGACCAATCACAATACCAGTAGATTACCAGGCACCCAGTATTACTGCTGCACAGGTTAAAACGGTACTGTCCAAGGCAAAGAATACAGCTTCTGTGTGACCTGACAATATCTCTGGCTGTGTTCTACATGAACTACATAGTGAACTGGCACCACACCTGTGTGCCCTGTTCCATCACAGCCTCACCTCAGGCTTTGTCCCTACTAAATGGTGCACTGCTACAGTCATCCCTCTCCACAAAGGAGGAGCAACTACAGACCCTGGGAACTATTGCCCCATTAGCCTGACAAGTCTGATATGCAAAGCAATAGAATGCATCATCATGGTCCTAATAAACAAGGATGTAAGGAATCTCCAAACTCTGCATCCCACACAGTTTCGTGTTGTGAAGGGTAGATTATGCCTGATCAAACTGGTCAATATCTTTGAGTCAGTCACCAGAGCTGTGGATGAAGGCAAGCTGGTTCATACAGCCTACCTTGATCTGGCCAAGGCCTTTAATTCCATTCCCCACTCAGGAATCATAGAAAAACTCACTAAGCTAGGCATCAACCCCTATATCACTGGATGGGTTGCACAATGGCTCACAGACAGAACCCACAGTGTGAAAGTAGCTCACTCCAAGTCAGACTGTCGACCAGTCATGAGTGGAGTCCCACAAGGTTTGGTTTTGGGGCATCTCCTGTTTTGTGTCTACTTCTCTGAAGTCCAGGCCAACACAAAAGGACTCTGGATGACAAAGTTCGCAGATGATAGCAAGTTGGGAGCTATTATTAACTCCCCAAGTGATGTTGACATCCTGCAGAAAGGCCTCACTGAGACCAATGACTGGTGTCAGAACCATGGCCTTAAGCTCAATGCCAAAAAATGTGTCGTCATCCCCTTTGGGAAAAACTCAGTTCCCATAAATTACCACATTGATGGTAGTCCACTGAACACAGAAGGCACTATAAGAGATCTGGGAAAACAGGTTGACAGCAACCTCTCTTTTGACCACCACATTGCCACTGTGGTCAGAAAGTCCTTCTGTGTGGCACATCTCATTACTAAGGCTTTTGCATCCAGGAATAAAGAGGTCATTGTCTCATTCTACTCTTCCTCTCATTAGGCCAATCATCGAGTACAGTGCCCCATTTGGCATGCACCTCATTAGACACCTGCAACAACTGGAGAGGCCGCAAAAGTACCTCACAAAGATGATTCTCAGCCTTAAACAGTTGTCCTATATGGACAGACTCAAAAAACTCCAACTATTTTCTCTCATATCGCCTACTTAGAGGCAATCTCTGCTTGACTTACAAAGCCATGTCTGACCCAGCTCTGTTAGAAATGCTGCATCTAAAGAAATCCCAATCCCTCTGCACCACAGGATCCAGAGACCTCAACCTCATTACCACAATCAACAGAACATGCAGGAGGAACAGGTTCATAACCCAGAGACTGCCCATACTCTTGCATAGACTTGCCATACATGTCAAACAGAGCACCTCACTGGCCCTCTTCAAGAGAAATCACTCCAGTGGCTCTACTCGACAGAGGCACTGGGAACTAATGTTGGGTGACACAATGCCAGCGTAATCCCATGGGCTAGGCTTGTAAAGCCTCCAGACCACTAACCTAGTACACACCTATGAACCTGTAAATAAATGCAATTAGATTAAAAAATGACTAAAACAAGTGCAGAAGGCAGCAAATTAGGAAAAAATCAAGATGGAGGCACTTAGGGTATCAGAAAACAATGCCAGCAAATATATAAATAATTCAGTCAAGCAAAAATTAAGATAGTGCAGTTAAAAAGTGCCAAAAATATACTTATCAGCTCTGTATTTCCAGATTGTTTGAGAAGCAAAGTCAGTCAGAACATAAGGAGATTCTAGCAATGGTATCTAGCAAATTGTTGTTTTTTTGTAAAGTGGAAAAAGGAGAAAGGAGGAATAGAAGATAATTCAAGGTTAAGAAACTAAGTGGGTTGGCCTTCTCACATGTTCTCTATGTATTAGGTAGAATGAGTTAATGACACTAGACTGGGAGGAGTGTCCCAGATCAAATTTACAGTAGGGGCAGGCAACTGCAAAGCCACCAAGTATAAGAAAAAGATACTAATAGGGAGGTAGTGTGGGAAACTGTTTTAGGCAGATAACAGTACAGAAATGTTTATCAAAGCAGAAAAACAGCAGCGAGCCACTAAATAAAAGTTTTAAACAGATAAAGGAGCAAGGAGACTCTACAAAATGCTTTTAACTGCAAACAAATCAGTTATATGGTACACTCCTTGGCAGAAAATCAGAACAAACAAACAGATGCTCAACTAATGGAGAAAATTTCCAGTTAATACCTTTCACACAGTGAAACTAACTAAAAAAACTTTACAAACAGTGTGACAGTAAAACACTTATTTATCAGGCCCTGTAAGGCAGACAATTTTAGTACAGCCATGCAGATTAGTTTATAACAATAAACTAAAGTAAAATGTATGCAACAGACAATAAACAGTGCTTTACATGGCTAGAATAAGCAATAACTAGTAAAAATAAGCAAAAAAAAACAGGATACTTATTGTTATATATCACAGATCAGAGTTGTGGTCAGTGCCCCTCCTCCTCTCAGCTCAGTGTGTATAGACAGAAATCCAGTCAAAGTTAGGGCTTAAATACCAGGCTGTACAATGTGAAACAACTTACAAAAGCTCAAAAGAACCAATGAGTGCTTACTGCAAGCCCTAGACCAGCCAATCTCTACCAGCCAGCAGCCAATCAACAACAATTACTCTCATTAAAGTTGAAGAAGAAAGGCTTCTGCTAAGCCTGATGACTCTGGTGGAGTGATTGTTACAGGGACACTACTGGTCCCTTACGTTGAACTCCAGTTATGGCAATTGGTTATAGTGTCATTATTTTTCTCTTTTTCTGAAGCTGTGAAAGGCTCTGAGAGATGTTGGGCTTAGAGCATTATGGGTAGGAAGTGAACTCAAGAGTTTTTTTGGTGAATGCTAGCTAGTTAAACCATCTGAGTCAGATCTGAAGGTTGGATCTGAATCCCATTGGTTGAGGAAGAATGGAATAATGAAAATGGACAACACAGATGGAACATTATGGTGAGTGCATACCTTCTTTTTTCTCTAGGCTCACTGTAGACCATTTTTTACACCCACTAAGCTTTTCGCTACACTAGGTCAGTGTTACGTGTAATTGCAACACAGCACTTTCAAATTTTTGACTAAAACCTGTGAATGTCTTCCCAGTTACTCGTTCATCTTCAACCTAGTCCACAGTATTCCCAGCATGAGAAAATAATATTTTGTATACTAGATGGTATTTCTGTTTCTTGAACATTTTGAGAATAATATGGATTTCTGGTGTAATACCTTTCATAAACAAATTTTAATTTTCTTTCAGCCTGTTATAGATAAAGAAATGTTTCGAAGCAGATGTCAGATTGGGTTCAGGAATGAAAATATCATTTGAAATCCCAGAAGAAGTGCCTTAATCACCGACCTTCTAAATGGTGCATGAAGTAAAATATAGCAACAACGTCTCTGCACATTACAACTTTATAGTGGTAAACTCTTAGATGATAGGAGGGGGAGAAGATTTAAATGGTTGCACTATAAATTTTATTTGTACATAATTCTGTTTTTTCCTTGCTAAAATTTCAGCAGCTGTTACATGTAGCCTGAAATGTTACCAAGTGTAATATATGAAGCATTAATGCACATTCATTTTTATTTGTTCTTATTTCTCATTTTTCTAAACAAGATTTACACATTTTTATGATGCGGTGGGCATACTTGTACTTTGTATTTTATTTAGTAGCCATGTTTCTCAAATTAAGGATTTATCTACTTGCACTAGTTTTGTGCCAATTTGAGTTTATTTTATACTGTTGATTTTGTTGCTCACTTTACGAAAAATCCATAACTTTTCTGGATATGTCTTCACCATTCAGTCTCTCCATTAATGGATTCAGAACTAAAACAAGATTCTATCGCAGCAAGAATTTTTCAGGAGTAAGTGTTACAATAACCTGCATGTGTGTATACAAGGTGCCACAAAGCAGGATTTAATATGACATGTACTGTCTTCAACATCCTATAACAGGCTCTGTTATTTTTCCCTTCCACTGATTAAATTTAATGATTCCATTGTTCAGCTGGCAGAAACTAACACTTCACACCTCTGTGATAGTGTGTATCCACCGCCTTATGTTTGATTCATATTTCATCATTGTTCTTTATTTTTATAACTTCTGTAAAAACAACCTTTCACAACCTTCAGATCTAGTGATGGCCAGAGGTGAGAATCAGAGTAAATCTTGAGAAAAATGTTTTTCTGACAACAGGTTTCGAGTAGACTTCATATTGCACAGGGAATGCTCCAGTACACGTTATAGGGAGGAAGTTAGCAAAGGGCACAAAACAAGAGCATCTACTCCTTGCCTTGTTTAAGACCAGCATAACATGGACACCAGACAACATTTCTTTCCATTCTGTTTCTTTCAGTATTCACCATCTTTAGTTATTGTCCCTTTCATTTTACATCAGTTGTCAAGCATAGCTTGCTAAATAAAACAAGGTGTGATTTACCTTTTTTTTATGAAAATACTGCATGATGCTAGACATTCTCTTCCTTAAAAGCGATAACCAAAACACAGACAAAACTGATAAATAAAACAAGAAAGCTCCACAGAACCAGTAAAAAAATGTTTTAATGAGCGCTTTCGTCAGCAATTACACTTGACTTCATCAGATTTGAAATCTGATGAAGTCAAGTGTAATTGCTGACGAAAACGCTCATTAAAACATTTTTTCCTCTGGTTCTGTGGTGCTTTCTTGTTTTATTTATTCCTTAAAAGTGATATTAGCAGGGACCATGCAGTGGAATTGTTAGCCTTTACTTGAAACCAGAACTTTGTGCCATTTCATATTCTGTGGAACCTGCTGCCTCTGTCTCCTTCATGTTAAATTGGCTGTTAGCTTTTGTCAAGCTATGCCTAAGTACATTGTGTTTTCTATTATATGCTCAATTGATTTGTGCTAGACACTAGTGTCAAGATACAGAAGAAAGTTGAAAACAGAATCTTAATTCTTTATAGGGGTTAGCAAATCAGAGTTTTCTGAACTGTTTTAGGAGTTACTTGAAGTGGCAGTGGCTTGAAAAAAGTGAGCTATTTGAAGTTTTCATGTTTATGGTCTTTGCAGATGTATATACTGCTTAAAGCTTCATGATTTGCTTATTTTACCTGCCTTACTAAAACTTCCTCTTTGGGTACATTGCCTTTTCTTATAACAAAATTGCAAATGTTGAAGTGTTTTTAAGAAGTTTTACAGATAGTGCTTTGTGGAAACCATTTTGGAAAATTATTTTCCAACTTCCTTAGAATTACAGTCAGGTTTTCACTGAATTTGGAAAGGCAAAGCACTTACACTTAAAGATCAAGGGCAAAGGTGTTTTTTTACCATTTATTTTTGTTATAATTACACACTCAATTTGTAAAGTGGTCTTTCTTATTCTAAAATGTATAGTTTATACTTTATTTACTTCACTGGACCTATATTTATTAATTTTAATAAACTGGTGCTCTGCTTACTATATGCTGGGAAACTGACCAATTACTTGCTGATTCCAATGGCATCCAGCCCTGCCTTCTGATGATGTATGGGGGGACAATTCTGTAGCAGGACAGCATGTTTTCTGTAGTCTACAGCAGATTTTTTTACAAAGTAACCAGACTACAGCACAAGGAATTACACAAATAATGAATCCATAAATAAGCACAGTTATATTCAAGTGGAAGGTAACAAAAGTAAGATTTCCACCCCACTAACTACCTTGATTATAGCAAGCTCGGATGCTCATAAGCCTACTACTTATTATACAGCAGGAACTTCTTATTGTAACAATTGCTAATGTCTGTTATGTACTTCATAGATAAAGATTCTTGTTGTCTACTGATGTACTATGTTCTTCATCTGTAACTATGTTTGTAATTAATTGCTATGTTAATCAAATTGTTAATCACTATGTAAATCCAATGTATCTACTATCTGTATATTTTAACTGTGGAGCTTTTCTCCCCGGGCCTCTGCTGAAAATGGACCTATGTCCAGTCGGACACTCCCGGTCAACAAATGTAAATAAATAAATAAAGATGGAACAGGTTAAGATTCCCTTGTAAGGTGTACAGTGCTTGTCAAACAGTGAAATAAACTAGATGTAGAACTAATAAATCATTGTCTACAATGGACTTATTGATCACATTTGGAGAGGAAACTATGGATGTGTGAATCACATACCTTCTGGATTTCTCAAGAATACCAGTTGCAGAAAGAAAAGAAAGAAAAAACATAGGAGAATGAAGCATTTTGCCATCTTTGAAAGTTGGTAAAAACACTCAGCACTGTTGAACAGACAGCAGTATACCTCTCAACTTCTTTGATTAAAAATATTGGACAAATCCACAAATAATAGGAGGAAAAAGAAGCATATCAGGAGCAGTTTTTAAATATGTCTCTAATTTGCATAAAAAGTTAATAGAACAGCCTGTCCAGTGGTGTAGAAGGATAAAACCCTGACTATGGCCCAACCGACCCATGTTTGATTAGCTGCTCAGATGACTGACAGAGCAGCAGGGATGGGATGGGCAGGAGCTTATTTATACACTGCTTAAGGGGAGGTGTGGTCCAAAGAAGGGATTTACCCTCAAACTTAATCATCGAGTATGGGGGTGGGAAAAGGGAGTATAGGTCAACCCTCCTCCCCTGGATAGGAGCCAAGTCCCCAAGACACCCTCAGGATCTACATCCGGCCCCGGCATTAATGGAGTAAGTTGGGCTGGAGAGTAGCTGGTAGGCCCATCATGGATATTGGGTACTGGGAGCCTGGCCAGTAAACATGAGGTCTGAAGGGACCAAAAAAACAGGTTTTAAATCAACATGCATTTTCTGAACAGTAGGAAATATAAACCTCTGTCTGGCATTATTGACTGACTGCAGATGTCCTTCCATATCACTGTTGCATCTAAGGGATCTCCTGCCAATGACAGCCCAACATCTGACCAGTATGCAAAAGACTTCAGCTCTTATAGGTGTTGTACATCGCAAATATGCTCCCCACACAAGATGTAAGGCATAAAAATTATGTATGGATGCAAATGCTCAGAACTTCTTTGCAACCAGTCCAAACGCCATTATCAAACATCAGTCTAAATGCCCTTCTGCTATTGTGGTCACCAAGACATTTTTTTTCAAATAAGTGCGGCATTTTTCCTTTTCATGTTGTTTGTTATTATGTCCATGTCATCCAGAAAGGGAAAATGGCAGTGTGGGAGGCAGATTCCTGATAAAGACCACTCTTTTTTTTTTGGTGCATCCCACAATCATACCCAGTATTCTATCTGCCAGGCATTTGTGTTTAAGACCCTCCATAGTTGCCTCTCCTTTTTATCCATATACCTGGAGAATCAGCATCTTAAGTTGTTGGCTTCGAGTGCTGTAGCAGAATTCTCCTGTCCCAAGGGTCAGCTGTCTGCCAAGAAAAAGGCCCAAAAAGTTAGTTGTGATTTGGCTTTTGTCCAGCCTCCACTAGATGCCTCTCTTAAAGTTAGTGAAAGCCCTGAAGACCATCTGGTGCTTGCTTCAGATTCCTCTGCCGCAACTCTGTTAGAAGCCAGCATGGATTTGGCTTCTTGCTTGTCCTCAGAGGCTTTTCAAACATATGTACCTGATGTTGCGGGCAAACCTTGTCTGATAACATCTGAAGGACTGAGGGGGACTCAACAGATTTTAGTGAGGGAGGAAATTCCTATACTATTATAGAGTCGCATCAGGGGTCTGATCCTCTGAGGGTGTTTTGAGTGGACGTCCCCCAGAAAATGAAACAAAAGACAAAGCATATTTCCCCTGTTGTGCAGAATCCCCTATGTGAATGGCAGGATTTCACTCAGGGTATATTCAATGCTTTGATGGCCTTGAAGCCACCTCAAAAGGTCTCTGTTCCTGCTCCCCCTGGTTTTACACTCCAGATAAGAGGCCTAGGGAATCTGATTCTTCAGATGAGGGTCTGGACTCATGGGAAAATTCCTTAGCTAATTCTTCCCAAATTCCTTTCCCCCTCGATTACAGTTCAGAGGAGGAGGATTCCTTAAGTCCAAACTCCCGTTTGGAAGAACTCTCCTTTGTGGGTACCATTGCCCACACAATGGGCTATTTTAAGTGGGATTGTTCCCAGGTCTCTGATATTCAAAAAAGGTATTATGAGCTCCTACAGATGGAGTCTTTCAAACCATCTTCTGTTCCTCCTGTTCTGGCTGCCCTTTTAGATACCTTTTCTGCAGTTTCTGCAGCCCCTGACTCTCAGTTTCATGGACCAAAAAAGCAAGACAGGTTATACAAGGTACTCAAGGAGTGCAAATTTCTTTACAAATGCCCTTCTGCTGACCCTTCTGTTATGTCAGTCTCTTCTGACAAGCCATCTAAGGTGTTGCCTTCCATCAAACTGCTGTCTTCTGATAAGGATAATAGGGCCATGGAAAGGTTGGGCAAGAATGTTTACATTGCTGACACCTTGCCCTTTACGGCATTTAACTACCAGACTCAAATAACCAGATATGTTTTAGATGTTCTTTCTCATGTTTCTAAAGTAGATTCTAACCTTTCTGACTCTGAGGGGAAGGCTGTATCCCTTTCTCTGCTGGTCTCCACTTCTCAAGTTGCTCAGAATTCAGTCAAATGCAGCTGTGATGCAGCTGATGCCTCTTCCATGGCTTCTGCCTTTGGTTCAGTTATGTGATGTTATTCTTGGCTTCATCTCCAGGCTTTGCCTGATGACATCAAGGCCAAACTTTTGTCTGCTGCTTTGGATAATGAAAGTCTTTTTTGGATGTGCTGCTGCTGGCCTTTTCAGACCTTGCAGGGTTGAAACACATTTTTGTTTCTCCTATTCCTAAGTTTCAGGGGAGCTATCCTTCCAAGTCTACCTTTGTTTGTAGGCAACCTCACGTTCCTAAGGGTAAGAAGGGTTCTAGGCATGTTCCTACTGCTAATTCTACTCAGACTTCTGCCTCCCAGAAACCTTCTTTTCAGGACGTCTGGTTCTGTTTGACAGTTTACTTTCCCACTCTGTTTGCTATAACCACTTTCCAATCCCTTCTTTCTCTGGTGTCTTTCATGACCAGGGAATTTCTCAGAGTCCTGGAGTTCATGGCTTCCACCATTGCAGTGCTCCCTCTCGCCAGGCTCCATATGAGGAAACTTCAATGGAATCTCAAATCAGTGTAGCTTCAACATTGCCACCACCTGGATTTCCTGGTGCCTTTTCTTCCTTGTCTCAAGCTCAAGCTTCACTGCTAAATTCATCAAATCTCTCTCAAACTGGAGCTTCCTTTTCAGGCTCCAGTTCCCACTCAGGAGCTTTTTATACATGCCTTAGATGGGAGGGTGCCTCTTCTCTCCTCCTGCAGGTTCAGGGCCTCTGGCCTCCTCATAAGAGGTAAGACCATATCAACATAAAAGAGATGAGGGTTCTGCTTCTGTCTCTGCAAGCTTTTCATTCCTTCTTTCATCACAGGCCACTCAGATTTTTCACATGCAATACCACAATGATGTCATATGTCAGCAAGCCGGGGGAGGAGGGCATGAAGTCCTATCTTCTTTACAGACTAGCTGTTCAGGTTTGGGATCTAGCTAACTCTTCAGATAGTTTACATTCCCCTCAGAGCACAGTCAAGTGGCAGACTCTTTGAGAAGGTCTAACACATAATCTCACAAATGGATGCTTCACAGAGATGTGTTCCTGGACATTGTCTATTGGTGGGATATTCCTCAAGTAGACCTTTTTGACTCCCCTTTGAACATGCAATTCCCTCTTTTCTGTTCCAGAGTCCCAAGTTCTCTGGCTTGGAAAGTGGACACCCCGCCTTTTCCTTGGAAGGGGATGTTTCTGTATGCTCCTGCCTTGTTGCGATAAGTTCTGCACAAGATCAAGTAGGACTCTCTCAAAATCTTGCTGGCAACTCCCTTTTGGCCCAAACAGCACTTGTTCCCCCTTCTTTTTCATTTGGTCAAGGGAAATCACCACAAGTTACTTCACCAGGTGGGTCTTCTCACGCAAGATAAGGGATCTCTTGTCCATTCTCACCTGTTCATTCTTCAACTGACACTGTGGGTGATACTGTTTTGATCTCTTTTAGGCACCTTTTTTGTGAGGACATGCTTCAGGTTCTGCAAGAGGCCAGGAAACCCACCACCAGAAAATCCTGAGTGTCCAAATGGTAGTAATTTTTGTCTGGTGCCTCTCTTGCCATCAGGGGTCCCCTAAATGTAGATGTTCCTCTGGTTCTCTCTTATTTGTGTGATCTGCTCCATGATGGGTTGGCATATTCTTTAATTAAACCTCACATGTCAGCGCTACTTGTTTGCCCTTGAATCCTTATCTGGCCTCTAGATTTGAGGTCAAGCAATTTCTTAAATACTTCCCCATATCAGGCCCCCCAGGAAGCCTATTTCACCTTCTTGGGACCTCAGTTTTGTACTTGAAAATTTGACCCAGGCGCCTTTTGAACCTGCTTCTTCAGCTTCCTTACAACATTATACTCGGAAAACTGTTCTTCTTTTGGCTGTCACTTCAGCCAAGAGAGTGTCTGAACTTCATGCCCTTATGGCTATTCCTCTTTTTTTATTTTTTTCTTAGAGACAGGCTGTCTGTTCATGCTAATCCTTCTTTTATGGCCAAGGTGATCAATGAGTTATCCCTTAATCTATTCATCTTACTTAAATTTTTCCTTCTCTGCAGTCTGCCAGTGAGAAGATTCTTCATATATTGGATTTTCATAGACAGCTCAGATATTATTTGGATAAAACTAGAGTTATTCCCAAATTTGAGCAGGTTTTTCTTTCCCTTCATCATAGGACTTTGGGTTTGGCGGTTTCTTAGTAAACCATCCACTCCTGTTATTCTTTTCATGATAATTATCTTTCCTTATCTGTAAAGGCATATTCTGCTAGGGCATTTGCTTCCTCTGGTACCTTTTTCAAGGGTCTGAATACCAGTTCCATCTTTGAGGCTGCTGCTTGGTCATCTGTTCATACTTTCATTAAGGATTACAAGTTATATGTTGTTTCCAGGGCCAGAGCAGCCTTTGCCACAGCTGTACTGCATGGTTTCTATAGGGTTTATCTTTCCTCCTCCCATGTTTCCTCTTGAGCTTTTGTACTCTCCCTGTGTAAGGAATACTGCAACACTGATATGGAAGGACATAGTAGAGTTGTGTAAAATCATACCATAACAGTAGATGTCCTTCTCTTTACTGTTGCAGTATTCACTCCCTTCTTCCTTCCCCCTCTGTCTTGTCTCTTGCCCTGTGTTCTGTTTCCCTCCTGACAAGGGGACCCTTCTTTATTTTTCTTTCTGGATGCACATGCTCTTCTTTGTCCCTTCCTTTGGATTTTTCAGTTCTGAGTGTGTCTGTACATCACCTGTATGCCCTATGTCTTGCACAGGGAATATACATGTGACATGCGGCTCCTATGAGGTAAAAAGCTTTGAAATACTGGTTGGACATTGGGCTATCCTTAGCAGGAGATTCCTTAGGTGATGAATACTGCAAGAGTGAAGAGAAGGGCATCTGCTGTTATGGTAAGATTTTGCACAACTGTACTTTTTCAGTGATTTACCAGAAATTCAGAACCTCTATGAGAGACAGGGTAAACCTATGAGGCAAAATTAGGGACAGCTGAGAGGTTTGGACAGAAGGGAAAATAAAGTGCTCCCCTGTGGAATTATCAACTTTTAAAGCTGTTAGACACTTCAGTATAACACACACGCTCTGTCACATTGTAGTAAATAGCTGTCCACTATGGAATGACCACTTTACTGCATCTTCATTTTCACAGGTGTGCAAATTATTCCAAATGTTTTCTTTTCAGCACTAATTCCTTGTGGTATAACATACAAACATACTATACAGTAGGTCTGTCGTAGCGATTTTCAGACTGATAGTTTTCTCCCTAAAATTCATTGGTAGACAATGATTTATTAGTTTTACATCTGCTTTATTACATTGTATGCTAAATACTATACACCCTACTAACAATCTTATCATGCCTAGTCTTACTTTTGTTACCTTTCAATTAAATGTAACTGCATTTATTTTGTATTTACTATCTGACTGAGTGACTGACTGTGCTGCATTCTGATGCTACAGACTACAGAAAACATGTGAACCCGCTACAGAACTGTTTCTCCTCCCTCTAATGCGAAGGAGGTGAGGCAAGATGCCATGGAATCAGGAAGCAACTGGACAGTTGCTCAGCATACAGTAAACAGAAACATCAGTTTATCAAACTTAATAAATATAGGTCCACTGAAGTACCTAAAGTAAAAACTACACATTTTAGAATAAGAAAGACCACTTTGCAAGATAAGGGTATAATTATAACAAAACAAAATGGTAAAACAAAATGCACTTGAACTTTAAACTGAAAATAAGGTTGATATTTCTAGGAAAAAATCTTTGAAAGAAATCACTGAAGATTATGTGAATGCTTAAAAATCTCAGTCTTTGTTGGTGAATGGTGGAAGAAAAACAATTCACAAAATACATATTCTAATACTGAAACTGTCTTTAAACCAAGGGTTTTTGAGGATTCTTGATAAAAGGTCCCTTATGAATTTTTCTGTTTGAAATTTTTTGCACTGTATGGCAGAGGTTTTTATTAGAAGAAAATGCTGATTGTCTTTATTCTCTCATTAGAGCTAATAAAAAACAATTATTCCTGTTCCCTTATTTTCAGAATATGATGAATGGGAGACTGAAGTTTTAAAATGATGAATATATTCTTTGCAAGAGTAGTGTAGTGATGAAAAGCTTCCACAGGATATTATCTCAAGTGCTTTTGCAACTTATACTAGACCATTCTGAATGAGCTATGCTTTGCATTACCAGTAGAGAGAGAGGGAAGAGTATGGTTTCTGTTCCCTTTGTCTTGTTTGCTCCTCTCCTTCTTTTCATGGAACCTTAGCAACTTTATGTAGATCTGTTTATAAAGGTCCAAAATCATTGCCCAAGCTTTTAAGTGTTTGAATGTGGTTTATAAAGAGGCTGACTTCCTAGTTGAAATTTTATATCTCAGACATGAAACAGGTTGAAATGTCCTCTGTCAAGTAGTTTTAATCTTTTTTTCTGATAAAAATGCCAGTTTTATTCTTGCTGAAGGTAAAAGACTGCGAGTAGTATTTTCTGTAACTGCCTAGTCATTGCTTCTTTTGTGCTTTATGCTGAGATATTACACATTATTTTGCAGGCTTCTGATGTTATCAGAACTTTCATGGAAAGAGGTTATATAAAAGGTTGCTAGTTTTTAATATAAAGCTAAATATCTTGTTGTACTTATAAATATAGTTATGATTTATATTTTCCTTATTCTGGTGTGCTGCATCTTCAGTGATGCTTAGAAAAGGTGTTTGGTTGAAGGGTCATCCATATCCTGGGAGTATCTTGAATAACATCAGGGCTCCCCACATGTTTGCAGACTTTCTTTTTTTAAAACACCTTTATTATATTGTCACTCAAGATACAGGCAAACATACATCAAAAGAAAAGAAAACCAACCAGTTTAACATTTTCCATTTAAATACAATATACATCACATATATTTTCTTTGCTACTATCATCAGTCTAACTTTACAAGATATTGCAGAATTTCTGCCTTCCCCTAAACCTCACTCCTCCTCCTGAACATTATTATGCATGTATTGTTCCATGTTTACAATTTACTTCTATGTAATTTACTTCCCTTTTCTAAAGATCCCTCTTCCAGTTCTTTTATGTCTTTTATACCACTCAGTATCTCAAATACAGTTGGTATAGACTTTAATTTCCATTTTCTAGTAACTGCTTTTTGACAGCTAGCAGAATTAAACTTAATAATTGTTAATATGCCTAAGTAATTCAGATCCTGTATACCAGCTCAAAAGAATAATTTCCTTCCTTACAGTCATTTGCAGCCTCAGTGTTTCTTACAGAGTACTCTGTAGGGAATTTTAAAAATCTGCCAACTCATTACACTCCCTGAACATATGATGTTCTTCGTGTTTCACTGTTGCAGTTATTACATTTGGGTAATCTGCTTGCAGGTTTCCCTAAGTTGGCCTGATTAACAAAGTCTTGGGTCCTGCGTCGGTTGCTGTCCCTTCTTCCATGACGTCAGGTCGTCAGGGGTATAAAACATGCAGCCGACGCCATTACATCAGTCTTTCTTGCCGTGCGGTGCCTGAAGCAGAAGCAGTTCGCAAGTGCCGGTCGGCCGACTCCTGAAATTTTCGTTTTTGAGTTTCAGAACCGAAGTCTTCAACTAAAGCTAAGTACCTCATTGGGGAAACATTTTCTTGCTCCTTACCGATGCCAGTAAAAGTTAATAATTGCATTACTTGTGGAAAGCAAATACCTCATAAAGATTTTCATTCGTACTATATTCCTTACCTAGGCCCTGACCACGAAGTACCTTGCTGTCGGTTTTGTGCTTTATTTAATCAGCGTACTATCCGTCGTCGGTATATTTTTGCCTCTAAATATTTCAGTTATCGGTGTAATTATCCAGAAATGTCTTCGGTTAGCTATCCGACTACCGGGATTCCAAAAAAATGCAAAGATAAAGACAGAGACAGGCCGCCGAGGTCCAAAACTGCCGACAACGCTTCTCCTAAGCTAGTCACCAGTTCACCGGTACTCAGTGAGGCGCTTTCGCAGCCCCTGATGCCCACTACTTCTGATTCGCAGGCCTCTACTGAGACCCATTCAGAGTCTGGTATGCCGCGAGATGCTTCAACTGTGGAACCCGTGGATGTCTCTACCTTGGATGGGTCCAGAGCCACTGTGCAGGCACCGGCTTCTGAGGATGTATTCAGGCCTGCGGACTTGCATATTAAATCGACGCCTAATTACTTAGGCCTAAGTCTCGATCCATGTCTAAAAAAACGATGTCCAGGCCACATGTTCAGGACTCTATGCCTAAAAAACAAATGATAAGAATGGCTGAAGATCTAATAACTCTAATCAGGGGTAGCCAACACCCCCCCCTTCTAATAGGCCCAGGACTGAGGTTGATTATTAATCTTCTGATCAGGATTCTGTTTTTTCTGACTCTTCTGATGACCTGGATTTGTCCTTACCTACTTTTGAGGATTCTGATGCAGAGGACTCTATTCCCTCTGCTTCCCCTCCTGGGGATTTTTCTTTTGGAGAAACTTTACATACTCTAAGGGAGCATTTCAACTGGGAAAGCCAGGATTTTTTTGATTCAAAAAAGAGGCTTAGGGATTTCCTTCTCCTACCTCAGCATAGGCCTTTAGCTATTCCTCCTGTACTAGACATTGTTGAGGATGCTTTCTCAGAATCTAGTTTGGCCCCTGATTCCCTGCCTCCTGCTCCCAGAAAACCTGACAGATACTACAGGGTCCCTGGGTCCCACAAGTTCCTTTTCAAAACGCTTATTGCAGATCCAGAAACTATTTCACAGGGGCCCAAGGGCATTAAGGCTTCTACTGCTAAAAATCCTACCCCTTCTGATAGAGACTCCAGGGCGCGGGATAGATGGGGTAAGAAGGTTTACACTTCTGCAACCTTGGCCATTAGGCCTTTAAACTGCCAGTTTCATATGTTAAAATATCAGCAACATGTTATTGGATTGCTTAAACAGAAAATGATGTTGATTCCTGACTGTGTGGAAAATAAAGAATTACAGGATTTAATACATTCTACCGAAGAAGTTGGAAAACATACTTTGCAATGTGCTTTTGATTCATTAGATGCCTCTTGCAGGGCTGCTGTTACTGTGTCTGTGCTCAGAAGGCATGCTTGGCTTAAGGAGCAATCTTTGCCTGATCATGTTAAAGCTAAATTGTTGGATACTCCTTTAAATCAGGACTGCCTGTTTGGCAACAAGGCTGAGGAAGTTCTTAAAAAGATGGAAGATAAAGCTAAATCTATGCAAACTGTTAAAGATTTTTTACAAGTTCAGCCTCCTAGATTTAGTAGGCACTGGCCCTCCAAGAACTGGTCCTTTCTAGCCCCTTCCAGGTCTTCTCAAGCCAAACCCAGACACAGCAAAAAAACCCAGGTTTCAGTCCCAGGGGACTCACAGAACTAAGCCATGGGGGGACCTCCACTTCCAAGTCTGGGAATAGTAAGACTCCCCACTATGGTAAACTGTCTCAGTGACTTCCGTTTAAAATTTCCAAGCACTTATCATCTGACTGCCCTTTTGAGGGGAAAGATTGCTTTTCATGCAAAGAATTGGGAACTCATTACCCAGGACAAATGGGTTTTAAATATAGTGTCCCAGGGATACAGATTTTACTTCCACACGTTGCCAACACCAAGTGGGTGGCCGGACCTACCCCCAAATCAGTGGGCAGAGGCCCAAAAACAAGTACTTTCTCTGTTAAGCAGGGGGGCTATTCAACTGGTACCAGAAGAGGAAAAGGGACAAGGTTTCTACGCAAGGCTTTTCCTGGTACCCAGAAAAGACAATTCATGGTGTCCTGTCCTGAACCTGTCTACTCTAAACACCTTTTTGGAGATTCCAAAATTCAAGATGCTGACTCTTCACCAATTACTTCCTATGCTATGCAAAGATGCCTGGTTGGCAACACTAGATTTAAAAGAAGCATACCTGCACATCCCAATCAGGGAATCTTGCAGAAGATACCTACTCTTCAAAGCAGGCTACACGCACTATCAGTTCTCTGCACTGCCCTTTGGCTTGTCTACTGCGCCCAGGGTATTCACAAAGTGCCTAGCTCCAGTTATTGTATTTTGCAGGCAAAGAAATATTCAAATATACCCATACCTGGACGATTGTCTAATTCAGGCAGAAAGCCAGACATACTTTTGAATCATCTGGCCTTTGTAAAAAGGGTTCTAACTTGTCTGGGGTACACCATAAATGAAAAGAAATCACAACTGGTACCCTCTCAAAAATTATATTCCTGGGACCAAGCTTGAATACAACTTCCCAGATGGTTTACCTCACGCCAGAAAAGCAAATTCATTTGACAACCTACTTCAAACAAGTGGCCACAAAAACCCTGCTATCTGCAAGACAACTGCTGCAAGCCTTGGGGTTCATGGCCTTCTGCATTCTTCTAATTCCGTATGCAAGATTGCATATGAGGAAACTACAGTGGTATCTAAAAAGTCTATGGTGTCAACATTCTCAAAACCTAGAAACAATGATTCCTATCATACCTTGCCTACGCCTAGAGTTCCTTTGGTGAGCAGAGGCCTGCCACCAAAACAAGGGACTACCTTTCACAACACCACCCCCTGCAACCCAAACCCTAACAACTGATGCACGGACAACACCACTGTTATGTGGTACATAAACAAGCAGGGGGTACACATTCTTACCCCCTCCGCAGACTAGCCATGGCAGTGTGGAACACAGCCTTGAGCTACCAAGTGCACCTACAAGCTCAATTCCTGCCAGGAAAATGAAATACACTGGCAGACAGACTAAGCAGAAACTTCATGGACCCACATGAGTGGAAACTGGAAACAAGGATTTTCAACATGTTGACAAGCAAATGGGGGAGCCCAGATATAGACCTGTTTGCCTCTCCACAGAACTACAAATTGGACAAAATGTGCACAAGGACTCCCCACAAACAAGCCTGGAAAGTGGATGCTCTGTCCTTCAGATGGAAAAACCTATCAATCTATGCCTTCCTCCCTCTGCCTCTGCTCTCCAAAGTACTACTAAAAGTCAAACAGGACAAAACAAGGATGATTTTGATTGCTCCAGACTGGCCGCACCAACACTGGGTACCCCCTTTTGCGCAGTTTGTCATGGTTATCTCCATGGCACCTGCCTCAGACTACTTCCCTGCTGTCTCAGCAGGAGAACCAGATTCTGCACCCTCAGCTTCCAACACTGAACTTTGCAGTCTGGCTAATTACTTAATCTCTCCTTTACCATCTCACAGCAAACCTGTGATGGATATCATCTTAGAGGCAAGAAGGCCTAGTACTAGAAAATCTTACGCTGAAAAATGGAAAAGATTCTGTGCCTGGAACCGATCTCAAGGGATGAGCAAAGCAGCACCCAGTTTACCTCAGATTTTATAATACTTAAATGAGATGCTTCACAAGGGCCTGTCTTTTTTCCTCCATTAAAATCCACACCTCAGCTATTTCAGCTCAATATAACACAGAACCTCCCCTCTTCTATCATCCACTGCTCAAGCAGTTCCTCAGAGGGGACAGAAATTTGAGACCACCCAGGAGAGCTCCAACCCCAGCCTGGGACCTTAACTTTGTCTTGGAGAAACTCACTCTACCTCCTTTCGAGCCAGCTGCTACTGCAGACTTAAAAATTCTTTCTTGGAAAACAGCTTTCCTTTTAACAATCACTTCAGCTAGAAGGGTATCTGAATTACAGGCCCTTATGGCAGTGGAGCCTTTCATCATCTTTCATGCAGACAGGGTGTCACTCAGAACCAATCCATCCTTTATGCCCAAGGTGGTATCCAGTGTGGCCCGTAATCAGTCCATTCATTTGCCAGCCTTCTTTCCCAACCCACAGAATAAAGGGGAATGGATACTGCATTCCTTAGATGTGCACAGACAGCTTAGATTCTACTTGGACAGGACTAAAACCTCAAAGGAAATCTGAACAACTGCTGGTAGCATTTGCTGCAGGGGCAGAGGGGAAGGCTATTTCAAAGCAAACCATTTCTAAATGGATAATAGGTTCATAGGTTCATACTAGGCTATCTGCCCTAGGGTATTTATAAGCCTAGCCAGAGTGTGTTTGGCTTTCGCCACCCATTTTAAATGAATTTTGCTATGCCCTTTTTCGAGGTAGAATTCTGTGCCTCTGTCTAGCAGTGACACAGAAGTGATACCCGGGGTAAACCTACGATCTCCCATCCACTCATCAAGATTCCTGTTGAAGAGAGTCAATGAGGGACTCTGCCTAACCTGGACTGGGATTTTATTCCAGAGTGAAGGGAGCCTCTGGGTTATGAATCTGTCCCTCCAGCATGTCCTATTTATTTCAGTGCTGAGGTTCAAGTCTCTCAAGCGCATAGCTTGATGGGATTTGGATTTTCTGAGGTGCAGCATGTCCATTAATTCCGGGTTGGACATGGCTTTATACATCAGGCACAGATCGCCTCTGAGCAGGCGGTATGCCACTGAGTAGAGCTGGAGTTTCTTTAACTGGGCAGCATATGGCATCTGTTTGAGCCCTTTGATCCTCTTGGTGAGGTACTTTTGGGGTCTTTCCAGTTGCTGCAGGTGTCTGGTAAGGTACATCCCAAAAGGGGCATTGTACTCAATTATGGGCCTGATGAGGGATAAGTAAAGAGGCACGATGACCTCCCCTGATCTAGATGTGAATCCCTTCATGATTAGGTGGGCTATATAAAATGTTTTTCTAACCACTTTGGCCACGTGGTTTTCAAATAAGAAATTGCTATCAACTTGGGTCCCCAGGTCCCTAATTACTTCTTCCGTACTTAATGGATTACCACCTATGTGGTAATTTGTGGGCACTTTGTTTTTGCCAGATGGGATGACTATACACTTTTTGGCATTTAGCTTGAGGCCATGGCTCTGGCACCAGTTGTCTGTTTCTATGAGGCCCTTTTGTAGGATGCTTGTGTTGGCTGGAGAGTCGATTATGGCGCCTAGTTTGTAGTCATCTGCGAACTTGGTCAGTCACAGTCCTTCCGTGTTGGCCTGTACCTCCGAGAAATATATACCAAACAGGAGAGGTCCCGGGACTGAGCCTTGTGGGATGCCACTTGTAACTGGTTTGGAGTCTGACATGGCTCCAGCAATTCTAACCATGTGGGTTCTGTCCTTGAGCCAGTTTGCAACCCATCTAGTGACATAGGGGTTTATATTTAAGCTGATGAGCTTATCTATAATGTCCAAGTGGGGTATTGTATCGAAGGCTTTTGCGAGGTCCAGGTAGGCTGTGTGGACCACCTTCCCCTCGTCAATGGCCTTGGTGACTGTTTCAAAGAAATCAACCAGGTTTAAGAGGCAGGATCTACCCTTAACAAAGCCGAACTGGGTAGGATCCAGTGTCTGTAGGTCCCCAATATCTTTATTTATGAGGTCCATGATGATCCTTTCCATAGCTTTGCAGACCAAGCTAGTCAGGCTTATGGGGCGATAGTTTCCAGGATCCATTGAGGCACCACCTTTGTGGAGTGGGACCACTGTTGCTGTACGCCACTCTTCGGGTACATATCCTGTACTAAGGCTGATATTGAACAGTAGTTTTAAGCCATTGCATTCATTTCTGCTATAAGTACCATGGAAAACCTATCCCCCAGGGGATCAGACCTCACTCCACTAGGGCTGCATCTACCTCTACAGCCTTTATCAGAGGTGTCCCTACCAGGGGCATCCTAGAAGCTGCTACCTGGAGTTCTGTACATACTTTCACCAAGCATCATCATTTGCCAATTTCCTCTTAAATCCAGAGCTGGCTTTGCCACTGCAGTCTTGTAGGGCCTTATAGCTGGTCCTAATGCTATCTAAACTCCTCCTCCCAACCATACCTTTGGGAATCTACCCAAATGTAATGACTGCAACAGTGAAACACGACGAACATAGTACAGTTGTGTACACTTACCATAAATGTAGATGTTCAAGTGTATTCACTGTTGCAGTCCTGGTTTCCCTCCCTCCAGCCTCTTAACTTCTTTTGGCTATACCTCTGCTTTCCTTTACTATGCTTAAAAGCCTTTTTGGTGTATTTGCTTTTTTGTTGGAGGTATATCTTTGTGCTTTTATGTTTACTTGCCTCCCATTAGGGGGGCACCTGACATCTGGGGCAAGAAAAACTGATGTAATGGCATCGGCTGCATGTTTTATACCTCTGACGACCTGACGTCATGGAAGAAGGGACAGCAACTGATGCAGGACCCAGGACTTTGTTAATCAGGCCGACTGAGAGCAACCTGCAAGTAGATTACCCAAATATAATGTCAGGTGCCCCCTGTAATGGCGAGCAATTAAACATAAAAACACAAAGGTATAGCTCCAACAAAAAAGGAAATACACCAAAAAGACACTTAAGCATAGTAAAGGAAAGTAGAGGTATAGCCAAAAGAATAGCTCCAACAAAAAAGGAAATACACCAAAAAGACACTTAAGCATAGTAAATGGAAAGTAGAGGTATAGCCAAAAGAAGTTAGGGGGAAGGAGGGAGGGTAACCAGGACAGCACATCTACATTTATGGTAAGTGTACACGACTGCACTTTCACAGTTATCTCTTTCTTCTGCATCACACCTCCAACATTTGCTATCTACCTGGGGAAAAATTCTTTCCATTTTCAAGTAAAGATCCTAAACCTTCTGGACTTGGTTGCATACTTTGGAGCCATACATATGTCTTCCCATTATTCCCTTGTAAATTGCTTTTCCAGTCTTTCTTCCCAATTTTTTCTAACCTCCTCTGATTGATTCTTATAGCTGTCATGCAGTATTTTATATGTCTTACTATTGGTGGTGCTGCGGTAGCGTTGTCACCTCACAGTTAGACGTTGCACGTTCGATTCTCAGTTAGAGCGTCTTCTGTGTGTTGACATGCATGAATGGGTGTTCCTTCACTGAAGGTTGTGCATTAGGCCCGGCAAGCCAGCACATAAAAATCTACTGCCAATCATTAGCGGACTGGAGTTCCGCTGTGGCGACCCCTAACCGGGAAAAGCCGAAAAACTAATTATCCCTTTTTTAATAGCTGCTTCTGTTCTAGATTCAACTAAAATCAGACAGAGCAGGTTGCAGACTTCCTTTCTGGTCAAAAAAAAATTCCAAATATATCCAAGAATTAGAGAAAATATTTAAGACAAGAAAATGCATCTATTATGTTTCATGTATAAATTTGTGTAACCAGGGATACACAGTCACTGGTATTCAATAACGCCTACACTAAGTGTACACCTTTCTGAGTGAACAGGCAATACAAACATAGCTCACACTTTCTTCCTCCTAATTTTCAGATTCCAATTTTTTCCCTCCTTACATATCATTAATTACTGTAAAACCAACAAAAAGGCAAACCGAGATAAAAAAAAACTCTGTTTATTATAATGTGAGCGCTTTCGTACAAATGAATAAATTGTACTTCCTCAGACAAATAACCCAGCATACAAATGGTATTTAAACCCATAGAATCAATTAAACATTTCATTGAATCATTAAAAAACCTGCCATATTCTTAAAGCAACATAAACTTGACAGTAAAATTGTTAAAAATATATTTGATTCACTTTACTTGATGTGTGATGCTGAAAAAGCACTAGAATTATCCTGCCAAAAGTATACATGATGGAATATAAAGTACAATAAGAAATTCAAAAGAACTTATCCAATAACAAATAAAAATAATAATAAAAATAAAAATAATGAATAATTGCTTCCCCTTATCACCCAACCAAAGGTGTTATCTTTCTAAGGCTTTTAATTTAAGCAGACATTTGATGGAACACACATGGCATTTAAACCAGGCGAACTATACGCATTGGTTCTAAATTGCCAAAATAGTTTGCATTTATCTAAAAGAAGTTCCAATGGGCCCCCTCTAATGTTCTTCTTGACTTGATCAGTCACAGTAAACAAAAACCTATGTGTTGGATGCTTAATCACGTGTTGAGCCAAAGCATTATTTTCAGCACCTCGGGGGATGCTGTATAGATGTTCATAAATACACTGCTTGAATACCCTCTCAGTTTTACCTATATAAAATGCCAGACAATGTTGGCATGTGGCAAGGTAAACTATACCTTGAGAATTACAATTAAATTTACCACTAATCCTGTATTTTTTGTGTCTGACTTGAAAATACTTTCCTGTTTTTATATGGCGATAATATCTACATCTCCCGCATTTGGCCATCCCAACATTGTTACTATTACATGTGATATTGTTATGGGCCCTTTCTAAGAGATTTTTAACATTAATCCCTCTTCTGTAAATAATTCTTGGTTGCATTCCCAATATTTGCATCAGTTTCTGATCTTCTAGAATTAAAGCCCAATTATTAAATAGAATGTTTTTAATAGAAAGAGACTCACATGTATAAATAGTCAAAAAGCTAGTACAAAAATTATCATTAGGATTAGCTACTTGAAAACTAGAATCAAGTTCAGTAACTACATTAGTAAAACCTTTATGAAATAGAGGTTTGAAATGTCCTGTAGTTCTCTTAAAGGCAACTTCTTGAATAAAGTTATCTAAAAGATTTATTGGATATGAACGTTTAAGGAACATAGATTTTAGAGCTTTACATTCAAATACAAAGTTGCTGTCCATAGATGTCATACGGGAAGCTCTAACTAGCTGCCCCTTGACTATTCCTCTTTTTTGGCGAGAGGGATGGTTTCTCTTGAAGTGCAAAAAAGAATTCGAGTACGTAGGTTTTCTATAAATTTTAGTCAAAAATCTATTGTTCATCAAATCTTTATATAAACAAATGTCTAAAAAATTAATACATTGCACATCAAAAGAAAAAGTAAACTCCAAAAAGTAGGTGAAATGTCTCATCTGTTCTACCAGATCAGACGCTATATGTTGATCACCTTCCACTAGAAAAAACATGTCATCTTGGAAGCGAGTATACCATATAACTTTCTCTTTAAAAAGCTCATCTTGAAACAAAAAAGTACGTTCCCAAAAAGCCATAATAACATTAGCGATGCTGCCACCACATGGGGATCCCATGGCTATCCCAGTTTTTTTTTCAAAAAGAATTCCCCATTAAACATAAAATAATTGTTACTAAATACAACTTCTAAGAGACAAATGACCACATCAATCTCTTCCCCATCCATGCCTTTAAGTAATAAGAACTCACAAGTCCAGTCAAGTCCTAATACTTGTGGGATAACTGTGTATAAGTCTCTAATGTCTACTGTTAAGAAGTTGTATGCCTGATTAAATGGTATATTATTTAAATATTCCAAAAAACCCCAGGAATCTCGACAAATTTGCTTTTCTGTCTTCAAAACAGATTTAAGCCTGGAGTCAACCCATTTTGTACATGCATAAGTAAGTGATGGGTTGACGTCCATCTATGATAGGTCGGAATGGGGTGGTCAGATAAGCTTTTATGAATCTTTGGTGTTCCGAACAAAACTGGCGTAATAGGGGCTGGCATACTTAAATAATGGAAAGTGTCTAAAGAGATTCTAGCCTCAATGAATAAATCATTGAGAATCACCCATATTTTATGATAGACCTGGTTAAGTTGATTAATAGATACCTTTTCATAATTCACACTATTTAGTAACTTATACATTTTATTTAAGTATGCATGTTCATCCATAAATACAACGCCCCCACCCTTGTCCACTTGCATAATCCTGACTTTCTACTTATTCAAAAAAGAAATAAATTCCATTTCAGGCATATCAGAATGAGCCAAAACATTATATCTATTATTAACTTCGAATAATGCCCTGAAATGAATCTCGCAGACCTTCTCAAATAATGCAAGTGTGTTATGAATGGGTGAGTTAAAAATACTGGCCTCCTTTTCATTGTTGTTCAACACAGAATTGTTGCCAAACAACACAGATAAATTTAATTTCCACACAAAAAGTTTCAAATCGCATAATAATTGAGGTAATTTAGACTGAATGGCGGAACAAATTTCATACCCTGCACTAGAAAATCAACAAATGACTGTCCAATGCTGATAGAACTAAAATTGAAAACTTTGGGAACATTTGAGCACAGTCAATGAAGTCGCATCAGGTCCAACTATCTCTTCCGCCGATTGTTCTTCCTGCGTTGTTGTTTGGGATAGTTAATCATTAATTATGCAATCTTGTCAAAAAACAAATTAAACAAGACAAAAAGCTGTACTATGCATCCATGCCACAAAAACACCAAAGCAGTCCCCAGAATTTCTGGGGTGCCACTAAACAACTGCTTATCCCGGGACAGAACACAACCCCATCTCCAACCACTCCAAATACCACAGATAATATAGCCACACAATTTAATTCACACTTTATCAACTCTATACTCTCCCTAGTAGAAAATAACAATAAGACCCCCCTATCTATCCCCAACATACTAGGCAGTTCCCCTAACTCCTTTACAATCAAACCAGTTCAGACTAACATCATCCAAAAAAAATCTCTCCAAACGTAAGACATTGTCCCTCACAGCTAGCCAACTACCCAACAAATTTCTAAAATTAGCAGCAGACACCATCTTCTACCCTGTATCTCTCTTAATGAACCAGACCATTACTAAGCAATATGTCCCCAAACTCTGGAAAGTCTGCTATATCATCCCCTCCACAAAGGTGGCACCTGTACAGAGTTCTCAAACTACAGGCCAATTGCCATCCTCCCCCTGTAGCCAAAATTCTTGAAAAATGCATACACAGATAACTCCTTAACTACCTGCTAAGTAATAAACTCCTATTTACATCTTAGCATGGCTTCAGACCTAAACACAGTACCACCACTGTCCTTGCCAGCTTTACAGACTCAGTCAACCATCTTAGAAATGATAACCAGCTCATCTCTGCCATCTTTCTTGACATATCTAAGGCCATTGATACAGTGTCACACCAAAAGCTGCTAAATGAGCTAGCTGCTTTAAATCTAACCCAGCCTGCTCTTCTCTGGTTTCTCACCTACTTAACTGACCGCCAACAGGCAGTTAAGTGACAAACTGAACTGTTAACCCTGCTACCAGTCTCAGTAGGAGTACCCCAAGGCTCAGTTCTTGATCCACTGCTTTTCACCATATTCACCAATAGGCTCAGCACAGCCACCCAGCATGCAACTATTGTTCAATACGCTGACGACTCCTCCCTCATATGCTCTACCAGAACACCTACAAACAACCCAACAATCTCTCCAGGACGTTGAAAAATATCTTTCTGACTCGCAACTTGTACTCAATCCAAATAAAATAAATCTTATGCTCTTCACTGATAGTAAAGCACCTGATAACTATACCCCTTTTACCACCTACTCAGCCAATAAAACTAAACTAGAACATGTCCAGCACACCAAGCTCCTTGAAGTTACAATAGACGATGACTTAAAATGTGACAAGCACATCACTCTAGCTGTCATAAAGGTCCACATTAAGCTTGGTTCTCTATACAGAGTCAAGCCTTACCTAATCAATGACACTAGATGTTCCATAGCAAGGACTTGTCTACTCTCTACCCTCCTTTATGCCTCATCAATATTCACTAACCTCAGAAAATCTGACTTAAGCTGGAGTTCTGTTATGACAAAATTGCAAAATTTGCTACTAACCTTCCTCATAGATCACATCACTGCATTGCACTGCACTTCATAAATTAAATTGGATCAATCTACCTCATCTCCTATCTCTCAAGCAACTAAGATTCATTCATTGTATTTAGTTGAGCCCTACTCAAACAACAGAACACTAAGATCCTCCAACAAATTGCTGCTTACAGTAACTAAACAACAACTATCAGGGCAATTCTCTATCCTCCCACCAAATATCCAAGTCCTGGAATTCCATACCTCAAATGATACTAAACAGCAGCAACACATCCAAATTAAAAACACTGCTTAAGGAACACCTAGCTAACACCTGGCTCTGCTCCTGCACTAGCCTAGGTTGATCTATTCTGTCCATCCCTTTTCTTTCAACCACAATTATCTTCTCTCTTTTTATATTCTAAGCTGCTTTTTTCAGCACCCATCAGATTTCAACTTCCCTCTACCTGCCTCTAATTCACTACACCTTAAATCACATTACACCTATCTCAAGTCTTTTATATGCATCTTCTTTCCTTCCTTATCAACTCACCTCCACACTGCCTTGCTGTCACTGTTTTAAGTATATGTACCACTAACATAACATCTAGCATCTATTTTTTATTGCCTTCTTTACCATATATGCTTTTCATAATATTTTCCTCTAATACATGACATTTCACCTACAAATCTTCCATTTCCCTATGATGGTACAATCTACTTTTGTCAGTTTGCTAATTAGCATTTTTTTTCTACTCAGAATATTATTACTCTATATTGTATGTTTTGTTAGACATCTCTCTGTTTTTGTCAACTAGTTTAGTGTATTTACTGCCTATATTTATTGTGTGAAAACGGGCTTCTGGCCCAGTTGGACATCCCCAGAAAACAAATGGAAAATAAATAAATAATTGTAGTTTGCCTACTGATATTCTTGCAGCTTTAAATATTGACAGGGATTCAGAAAGGTTACCGCAAAGTGTAGACTACATCTACACTTAGCATAATCTTTCTGAGTGACTAGAAAGCAGAAAAAAAATGTGATAAGAATGTTCTTGAGTACATATCGTGTACACTTAGTGTAGGCTTTATTAAATCTGGCCTGGTATCCTCTTTTATGAGAAAACATTTTTTTTCTCAGAGTTTTTACTTTTGTGAATAATCATTTTGTTGCTGATCTTATAAGTAAAAAAGTCAGATGTTTAGTATATTAGTCTCCTCCGATTAGTGTAAATCTTCAGCATCTAATTAACTCCTCTTCCTTCTCCTTCTACAACACATCATGTGCTCCTCTGTCCAAAGCTCTTCGACCCTTCTTAACTAATATTGGTGTGGGGAGGGAGTTCAGAATTAAGCAGATCCAAGAAAGATGGAAAAGTAGTTCTGCGATGTTGTAGTTGGAAGGGGTGTGACAAATGTGGTATGGGTAAACTTTCTATCATTTCCTGTTCCTGGTGTCTTATTTTGCAGGTATTTAAGCCTTTGAAACCCATGTTTTTGGAGAACATCTTATAAAAAAGGGTACAGAAAGAGTTATTTTTGATTCAAAGGATTAGGTTTTCATTCCTTTTTTTTTTCTTAAAATGAAGACTGGAGACCTACCTTGGATCTTTCTGACTTCAAACAGAAGTTTAGAATCATTCTTTCAGTCTCAGGTTCCTGTCATTACTCAGGTGCACTGGATGGCATCAGTGACTCTCAAGAATGCTTATGGCACACTTCAGTTTGCTAGCACACAGATTTCTCAGGGTTTAGGTACACAAGGGTCTATATCATTTCATAGTTCTTCTTTTTGATCCAGCCACTACCCCTATTAAATGCACCAAATGCTTGATTGTATTTGAAAGGTTAAATGATACTGAAATATACCCCTATGTGAATGATTGTTGCATACTCCCTCAGAGGAACAAATCCTGGATGACTTAGGGTTCATTATTCCCTTTCAAGATTCTTTAAGACTCATGATCAACTAAACAAAATCAAAGGTTTTACCATCTCAGAAAAAAACTGTTTGTGGGAACAGTACTGGACACAGTCAGTGAAAGTTTTTCTCTCAACCTCTTTTCAATGTTCTGACTGGTAGCAGGCAGAGCTAACCTGACAGCACAGCTTTGTCTTTCCATCATAGGCCTTATTTCCACAAGTGTTATAATAGCAGAACTGAAAAAAAAAAAGAAAATCTTTTATATTTCCATATCCATCCATATCTACCCTAAGTTTTCATAACAGATGTTTCGGACTTCTTGTGAGAGTTTATCTGGTTTCATTCACAATGCTAGGCTATGAACCAATTCTATGGCATACAGGGATAAAGCCCTGACTATGATGTAGGTGACCTGACTTCAGTTAGTGGCTCAGTTGCCTCTATTGGCATGCCAGAAATGATGGGAATGAGCAGCCCCTTTTGGCTTACCCATCCTGGTAACACAGGGTGACACCTAGCGGGAGCACTAGGTGGTACCGGTGGAGACTGAGGCAGCCAAACCTGCACAGTTGTGGTGATTGCCACCAGTAATCCAAGAGAAATCTGGCATGTGGAGGCATGCTTCCCATTAGGAGACTGCAATAGTGAGCTCAGCAGGGCTGCCAAGTGGTGGAGCTGTCAATTGAAAAGGTTAGACTACCCCCCAGGATCAGCAGGCTGGCCCATTGCCTGCCACCTGACTCTCACTGGGGAAAGGAGAGCTAATTTGCACTCTCAGGTGAATGTGCCAGTTAGATATTGATAGCAGAGCCATCAAGCAAGGTCCTGGGGGGATAAAAAAAAAGATAGTAGGCTTATGAGCTCCATTTCAAACCAAGCTAGACATAAATGCCAAGGAAATATTTGTCATAGAAGTTGTTTTGAAAGCATTTCAGACATTGCATGCACCAAAGTTACCTACAAAAAGGATCAGACAGTGATATATAGGCAGGCAATTGGGACCCATTAATTTCAAATTTGCAGGATTGCAGTGAATGTCTGTGATCTGGCACATCTCGCAGCAGCTAATCGTGTAGTTCAGTATTTTGGCAGACTGTCTCAGGGGTAAAATCCTTATGAATCTAGAAGGACAGCTGATTCCACAATGCTGTTTTTTCCTCTTCACTTGACAAAGATGAAGTTCATTCCCTCAGCAGTCGTTTTTGCCTTTCCAAAGAGCACACAAATTCCTTGTTTTATGACAAGGTCTCAAAATACATTCCAGTGGCACTGGAACAGATCTCTTCTATGGTTCCCTTTGATACAGAAAATTGTTAAAAATATTGATGGAGTAGGCCCTATTGATTTTGGTAACCCCATTCTGCCAGAAGAATGCCCACTTTCATTGGTTATGATTCTTACTCAGTACCTTCATTTACTTCAGTATCTTTTTCCACAGCAGAAAAAAAAAACATCTCTCCAGCTTCCTGCACCTCATGGGTTAGGGGCTAACATTTTGACTCCTTTTTTTTTTGTCACCTGTGGTTAAGATGGGTGTTGTTCATCAGAAACCCACAATAAGAAATTCGTCTCCTCTTGGAATACTTAAATTTTGTTTTTAAATTTCATAATTTCACATTAAACAGCCTTTTAAGCTAGTTTTTAGAGTCCCATAGACAGCTTTTTGCTGCAGCCAGTAAAACTTCTGAACTTCACTGTCTTATCACCAAATCTTCTTATTACCCACAGCCTCAAAAAAATAGCTGAGATGATTTGCATATTGTGGCTCCTCATGGGTAAGTGTGCATTTATAGGCATACATTACTCATAAAAAAACATCTTAGGCAATCAAACCAGTTTTTGCTTTTGCTTGAAGCAGTTCGGATGTACCAGTCTACAAGCAATTTACTGCCAAATATGTTTTGGTTTTCATTCTCTTTTATTATCACTCTGCAAACAACCCCATTTGAATGTTAGAGCTTGTTCTGCTACAGCTGCTGCTAGTACTACTACCACTGCAGCTTTTTGAGCTGTGTCTGCTGCTCTGTTGTGTTGTGTTATACCACTGAAAGTTGTACACATATTCTGAGAGGGGGTTTGCTTCGCCATTGGTTCAGGTTATGTTGGTACATGTTCCTCTCTTCATGCAGAATCAGTTGCTTGAGATTCTCCCCAACACTGTTGAATAGTGAAAATACTGAACTTGTAGGAGCGAAAATGAAAAGGAGGGATAATACCTAAAAAGGATGTCTAAAAAAGACAAAGAAAATGAAAAGCATACTTCTATGATATGATCTTCTTACAACTTTGCCTTCTTTTCCCTAGAGTAAAAAAATGTTCTAGGTAATTTATTCCTCTTGTTTTCCTACCTTGAATACTTTAATGTCAGTTAAAAAACAAACTACTTATATTTTGCTTCTACAGCAATCTTACAAAAATCAATGTTTTGGTGGCAAGCAGAATCCTGCTTCTTAGGCTAGTCTGTTTATTTACATTTACTAGTTAATCCACAACCTGGTTTTCTTTCCCTTGTTTAGTAGTTATGTGTATGCCTTCTATTACTTTTTATTTCTTCATAGTTTTGACCTCATCCTATAGCTGTATATCAAAAATGCAAAATCCTAAGCTCTCAGAAGGGGCAGTGACAGTAGTTGTCGTCCAGAAATAAAAAAAAAAAAAATGAAAAGTACTAACCTACCGCACATACACAAATGCATAGAAACACTACTTACAACACACACACACACATGTACACTAATGCTAATCTGCCATTCTCGTGAAGCCCCTCAACAAAACACTTTAAATACATTACAGCAAGTTTGAAGGTTCATCATAATTCCATGCCATTCACCTTTTGTTGTTCTTACTTGCAGAGCTAAAAATTGCAGGTCTTGGACTTTTAAGTACAAGCTGACAAGGTGTACTTATGGTGCTACCATGAGGGCATTCACTGCTGCTCTAACTATCATGAGGACTGCATGGGTAAAACATGGCCTGGATGATGTGAAAACAATGCTCATCTTGGAATATGTTGTTTGGGTAGCTTACTTAGGGTGCTCTAGCTGACCTGAAAAGGAGAGAGAGAAAGAGAGGGAGAGAGGAGACACTGTTTAAAAAATGTTCCTCCATCCTTTAGCATTCCTGCATTTACTTGCAGCTAAAAGACCACTGACTCAGAGACAGGGGGACACACATCTGCCAACACAGCAAGAGAGGAGACTCATTTTATACTCTTCATCATAACTGCCAGTCTGAGGCACCAAAGTCAGCTAAGTAATAACATTTCTTCCTGCAGGTGCCGAAAGCTGTTGAAGACTGGAGGTTGGGGTGAGAGGGGCACTTAGTGATCTAAAAAGGGCAATTTTTTAAAAACTATTTACTACCACAACATAGGTTCACTTAGAGGGCATTTTAAGCTTAGCTAATTTCCCTTTTGGTGCTTGAATTAACATTTCCTGATTGGTCTTACCTATCCCATGGCTGATAATTGTACATTAGCCCTAGTGAGAATAACTGTGATCATACCATAGATAATTTGAGGGGACCCATGTAAGGGATGCAGCATTTAGGAATTGCCGCTATCCATTAGTGGCATGAGGGGCAATCCTGGAGTACATTTTCTATTACCCATCCTTAGATCCAAGTTGCATTTAAATATGGACAGGGATGAGCTTTGTTTTACTTGAATGGATAGTCTGTAACCCCCTGCTGCTCCGGCAGCAGCCCCCTCCCCAGCCACTCCAGTGTTCCATTACTTGGATATTTATCCTCAGTTACCATAAACACTGTTTAAACCTGTCGGCATGCATACTATGTTCCTATTTACTTCTACAGTGATTACAGAAATTGAAATAAAGTAGCGCAAACACTGAGCCATTTGCTAAACAAACAATGCAGTCTTGCAATGAAAACAGACTTAGCGTGAGCACTAAACATCTTTGTCCTTCACATTCATTAAAAGGGCATGAACACCCACATTCATTTTGCATCTGGCCAGTGGAGGACTATGCTTACCTCTGGGATGTTTTCACACCACAGGCTCCTTACACATTTTTAGGGCCATGCATACATGTATGTGTTCTTTGATTCACCTTCCTGATTGTATTAAATTATATTCCTTGTATAATACAGCACCATTTGTCAGAATGTGTTTTAAATTTGTAGTTTTGAATAGTCCTCTAGTAAGCAATGAAACCAAAATGTATGAGCAATAATGACAAAACTACCAATTTCAGAAAATTTCAACCATAAAAGGCCATTCAAACTTCTGCCATTACAATCCACCAATATCAGTAAATATTCAAAATCTCTGAGTAAAGTCATCTAAATAATTCCACATTAAAGGGATCTGTAATTAATAAAGAGGTTGCTGCTAGCAAACAACTTTATATTTCATTGTTTCATCTACAAATAAAGTGCTTGTTGCCCTTGAAGAATAAATTGCCTATGTTACATTAAAAAATAAGCTAGTAATATTGTAATAGGGAATGGATGGCAAACTGATAACAGGTTCATAGTTACTAGGTAACTCCTCCAAAGGAGGACATTCTCAGGACTGCAGTATCCACCCCTTTTAAAGTACAGTATCCACAATCCATCTACATAATGTGGGAGTAGAACCCACAGCCTTCTGCATCAAGAGCAAGTATACTACCTGCTGTGCTACTAACAGTGCAAACAGACTTGGCATAAGCAGCACTAAACTTTTCTTCCCCTGAAGTTCTCAGCTCCTTGTAAAATCTTCACTCAACTCCTTGAATCGCAAGTGGTGGTATGGGTAGAGAATTCAGGCTCTTATTTCTTGTACCTAAGATACAGGGTTTGAGCCTGAGTAACACTAACCACCGGGTATATCTAACTGGGGCATTTTCATTCACACACACAATCCACCCAGCAGCAGCATATAACACAACCCCCCCCAGCAACAGCACAAAACACAACCCCCCATCAGCAGCATAAAACACAACCCCCCCAGCAGCAGCATAAAACACAACCCCCAGCAGAAGCATAAAACACAACCCCCAGCAGCAGCATAAAGCACAACCCCCAGCAGCAGCATATATATCACAAAGACAATCCCCCAGTTGCATATATACCATAAAGACAACACAATCCCCCAGCAGCAGCATATATACCACAAAGACAACCCCCCCCACCAGCAGCATATATACCACAAAGACAATCCCTCCATCTACTGGCTGGCAACCAAAAACATGATCCTCAATCCCTGCAGCAGCATGTATCTGAAACATAATCCCTGCAGCAGCATGTATCTGAAACATAATTCCGCAGCAGCATATATCCTTACCTGAAAGCTGTGCCTGACCAGAAACATGATCCGTGAAGCAGCAGCATATATCCAAAACATCTTGCATTTGCCTTAAACATCCTTCAGGTAAGCAGGCAATGGAATTTCGCGCCAAAGTTGTGTTTGGGGTAAATCCGTAATATACATGCATGGCTTCTAGTCCTTTTTTTCTCTGCCCACGGGGACTAGACAAGACAAAAAGTGCCCACGGGGAAAGTGCAGGGGGACTAGACAGGACAAAAAGTGCCCACGGGAGTAGACAAGACAAAAAGTGTGGGGGGGGGGTGTTCCTTCCCCCTTGCTCAATGGTTCCAGAGCCCTTGTTTCTTCCTTATCTTTCACTCTGCTCCAGGAAAATTGAGTAGGAGAAAAAATTTGCCCATTTACAGAATAATGGAACAAGTTAAGTACAGCTCATTGGGTGCTTAAATCTATTTGGCAAAAATGCACAGTAGAATTTTAGGCAAAGTCACTGCTAAGCAACAGTCCAGATGCATCTACTAACTAAAGGGTGTTGTTAATGTTAACAATAGAACCGTTGATCAGAAGGCCAGTTCAAAATGGGGTTCCTGTCAGAAGAGTGAACGCTTAAATTAGCAAACGCTCTTTTATCAAACTTTAAAACGTGAAACCTGAAAATGTTGAAGGCACAGAACATCAAATTTTTTTTTGCCTGTACATTGTTTTTTTTTTTTTTTGGGATCAGCAAATTTTTTCCCTGGGAAAAAACATCCGCTGATCTGTTCCTTCGACATTTTAAGGTTTCACATTTTTAAGTTCGATAAAAGAGCGTTCGCTATTTTTAGCATTTGATCTTCTGATATAGACACTCAAAATGTATCTCTTTGGGATTAGTGGAATGGTTTCATTATTTCAGCACAAATATTTTATTCTCTATATACAGGGCAATTGAATAGCTGTCCTAGACCTAGTCAAGTTAATAAGTCTTTAACAACAGAACTTTGTACCTTTAATGAACCAAAAAGTATGGGTGGTGACTGCGTGCTTGTATGCCACTATGATACTGATGTAAGTTACCCAGGCTTAAAAGTGGGCTACCATCACTTCCAGTCCAGTGGCTTAGCTTCTGCACTCATCTCTTATGAAATAACTGACTGGTGTTTATTTTTCTTGGCATACATCTCAACTGTCCAGACTTTTGCAGAATATCTAGATTTTTGACTCGTATTTTTGGTCTGTTCCTCATAACATTTGTGGTTTTCTGGCAAATCACTGGGATGATCTGAGCACTGAAGTAAACAAATAATGATATACATTTGAGTTTCAGACTTCTAATCCCTCAGAAAATATACAGTAACACAAACCCTGTTACTCTAGGAACTTTCTAAGTTTATAAAAGTAATATTTAAAATATGTCCCTATTTTGGGGCCTTTGTCCAGATTTCTTGCACTAAGATGTTGAGAGGTATTCTTGGAACTCAGTCATTAGTAGTATGCCATTATTTTAATGATTTCCGATGATAGCAAACATCAAATAGAAAATATGTAACTATATATACAGATAGCTGTATATACATTGTATTGACCACTGAAACTTACCTAAGTGCAACAGAACTCAATGAGCATAGCATTTTCAAAAATGTTATGTCCTCTGGAATTCATGTTTTCCTTTTTCCTCACAGTACAGTAGGTTGCCTATCGTGTGCAAAACCTGAATGTTCAGATACCCATAATTACGAAAATGAGGATTTTATCTGCACCTTTCTCAAAGGCGCAGTGACCTCAGAAGTAATGTGCTTAGAAGTAGGGGGTGTAGGAACAGAGAGAGACCCTAACATGGGGTGCAGGAGAATAGTTATTGCAGCAAAAATGGTTTAAGCATCCTCATTTTCAGAATCATTATCATTTAAAAGTAGATGCTTCACACATCCAATAGGGTTTCATATAATATCCCAGTTTTCATATGAGGAAAATGGAATGTTTCCTAAAAACATATCTAAAATCACACATCAGATTCACTGAAGTAGCTTATTCTGCCAGCCTCATAGGTGTTTACTAGGCTAACGATCACAGGGGTCTTTTTAACCCTAGCCATGCATCCCAAATCTCTGACAAGTTCTGATACCCTTGATAAGTGTAAGTAGGGGCTTGGAAGATGAAAACATTTACAAGCAGGGGCCTGGGAGATAAGCCATTTACAGGTTGAATGTGTCCATTACAGACAAAGGTGCCAAACCAGGGATGAATTTCCTGTTTCCCCATCCAACTGACCAAGTTGTACTTGAACTGGGTTAGGGAAGAATTCTGCTTCACATGGATGGGGAAGCCTGTCCCAGAGACGGGGTAGTCTATGGATTACATACCGGTCTCTCCAGCAGGTCCTAGTTATATCACAGGCAAGGTTAAAGTCTTTAGAATGGGTAATTTTGATGCTGTTTGTTTTGTGGATATGCAGGAGGTCCATCAGAGTGGGGTATGCCAGGCATAAATCTCCCCTCAAAAAGTCTGTAGGACACAGAATACAGAGATAGGGCCTTGACACAATCTACATAGGACATTTTACTTGCGCTCTGTATTCTTTTAGTGAGGAACCTCTGTGAACATTCCAATTGTTGGATATGCCTGGTTAGGTACATACCAAAGGGAGCATTGTACTCGATTGGTCTGATGAATGCCGAATACAGTGATACAATGACTTTCTTGCACATAGGTGCCATACCTTTGTTTACAAGTTGTGTAACACAGAATGATTTCCTCACTACTGTTGACACATGATGGCCAAAGGCTAAATTACTGTCTATGTGTGTCCCTAAGTCCCTGAAGACTGGGTCAGTTCTAAGGGGTGTGTTGTCAATATGATAGTTACTAGGGTGGATGACTTCCCAAAGGATACTGTTATGCATTTCTTGGCATTTAGTTTTAGTCCATGGCTCTGACACCAGTTATTTGTCTGTGTCAGCCCTTCCTGTAGAACATTTGCGTCAGTGTGGGATTCAGTGACTGCTCCTAATTTGCAATCATCTGCACATTTAGTCAGTCAGAGACCATTGACATTGCCCTTAACTTCAGAGAAGTAAATCCCAAAAAGAAGTGGTCCAAGGACCAATCCCTGAGGGACTGCACTTGTGACTGGCGTCTTTGTAGAGGTAGACTGCCCAATTCTAACTTCCTGGATTATGTCTGTGAGCCAGGTGGCCATCCATCGGATGACATGCGGGTTTGTACTTAACCTCTTGAGTTTGTCAACAATGACCGTGTGGGGTATTGTGTCATATGCCTTGGCCAGGTCAAGGTAGGCAGTGTGACCATTTTTCCTTCATCCATTGCTTTGGTGACCTTCTCAAAAAAGTCCAGCAGGTTCAGTAGGCATGACCTGCCCTTGGCAAAACCAAACTCTGTTGGGTCCAGTGTCTGGAGGTTTACTTTATCACTGTTGATCATTTCCATGATAATTCTTTCCGTGGTTTTACATATAAGACTAGTGAGACTTATGGGTCTGTTGTTTCCAGGGTCTGTAGATGGCCCACCTCTGTGCAGAGGGATGACTGTTGCTGTTCTCCATTCATGAGGCATGAAACCTGTTTGGAGGCTACAGTTAAATAGCAGGGGAAATAATTTTGATAATCAAAATAGAATCTGCTTCTAGTGATTTATGTCTAAAAGTCCTAAGAAAATTGTAGCCTCAGTTTCTACTCATTTTGACAAAGAATCCAGCTCTTTAGAAAAGTCTGAACTCCAAGTTAGAGTAGCTTACTTATAACCCCCTGTGCTGCACAGTAGCAAATTCTGCCCATATCTTCCCCCACCACTGTCATGTTACCGACGTCTAGGCTGGATTGACAGGCATGCATTTTCTGATGGATAGAAGTCGGAAATGGGGCAGATTTTTAAATAACACTCATAAACTCAAAGTTTCTTAACTAACAGGTCTTGTGTCAACGTGCATTTTCTGAAGAATATGAAGTCTGAAGTAGGGACAAACTTTAAATATTGCTCTTATAAACTCAGAAAATTTGCTGGAATAACAGGAGTCTGATTTAACTAGCTATACAGTCATGAAAGTAACTAATCAAACACGTAAAGAAGGACGGCAAGCAAGCAGCACAGTCATATCTGACATAATAGGATGTCTGTCAGTCATGGCTCTTTTGTGAATGACATCACATCCCTTTTGACTGTCAATCACATGGGATATGCCTACACAAGTGCATCCCTTCCCTTGGTGGTGGGGGGTACTATAAATAAGTTAAGCCACCTTGCCTGCCAGGGACTGATAACAGAATATAGGCAAAATGAAAGGATTAGGGGAATACTATGTGAAGTACCCACTCCAGTAGAGTTTTTCGTTGAGTCTAGAACAGAAGATGCTATTAAAAAGGGATAATTAGTCGAGTATATCAAATATTGTCTGATAACTATAGTCAGTCAGAAAAGGTTAAAAGAGACTGGGAAAAGAGAATAAAAAAACAAGTTATCAAGAACAGTGGGAAGAAGTCTGTAGGGCTGTCAAATATGCAACAAAGTCAGGAAGGTTTAGGATTATTACATGGAAGTGTTTTATAGGTAATTTTTTACCCCCAAGTCCACTTAAGAGAATTTTTTCTCTGGTAGGTAGCAAATGTTGGAGAGGTTCATAGGTTGATACTAGGCTGTCTGCCCTAGGGCATTTATAAGCCTAGCCAGAGTGTGTTTGGCTTTCGCCACCCTTTTATATTAGTTGACTGTGCCTCTGTATAGTAGGTCACAGAAGATAGCCCTTTTAAGGTTAGTTTACTGTGCCTCTGTCTAGTAGGGACACAGAAGAGATCCCAGGGGTAAACCTACGATCTTCCATCCACTCGTCAAGATTTCTCTTGAAGAGGGTCATTGAGGGGCTCTGCCTAACATGGATTGGGATTTTGTTCCAGAGTGAGGGGAGCCTCTGGGATATGAATCTGTCCCTCCAGCATGTCCTATTTATTTCTGTGCTGAGGTTTAAGTCCCTGGAGCATGTAGCTCTAAGGGATTTGGATTTCCTGATGTGGAGCATGTCCATTAATTCTGGTTTGGACATGGCTTTATAAATCAGGCACAGATCGCCTCTGAGTAGGCGGTAAGCAATTGAGTAGAGCTGGAGTTTCTTTAGCCTAACTGCGTAGGGCATCTGTTTGAGTCCCTTGATCCTCTTGGTGAGGTACTTTTGGGGTCTTTCTGGTTGCTGCTGGTGTCGGGTAAGGTACATCCAAATTGGGGCATTGTATTCAATTATGGGCCTGATGAGTGATGAGTAGAGGGGCACAATGACCTCTCTTGATCTAGATGTGAACCCTTTCATGATAAGGTGGGCTATATAGAAGGTCTTTCTAACCACTTTGGCAATGTGATTGTTAAAGGAGAGATTGCTATCTACTTGGGTCCCCAAATCCCTAATTACTTCTTCTGTACTTAATGGATTACCACCTATGTGGTAATTTGTGGGCACTTTGTTTTTTCCAAAGGGGATGACTATGCACTTTTTGGCATTTAGCTTTAGGCCATGGCTTTGGCACCAGTTATCCGTCTCTGTGAGACCCTTTTGGAGGATGCTTGTGTCAGTCTGCGAGTCGATTATGGCACCCAGTTTGCAGTCATCTGCGAACTTGGTCAGCCATAGTCCTCCCGTGTTAGCCTGTACCACAGAGAAATATATACCAAACAAGAGAGGTTCCAGGACTGAGCCTTGTGGGACGCCACTTGTAACTGGTTTAGAGTCTGACATGGCACCTGCAATTCTGACCATGTGGGTTCTATCCCTGAGCCAGTTTGCAATCCATCTTGTGACATAGGGGTTGATATTTAAGCTGGTGAGCTTACTTATGATGCCCGAGTGGGGTATTGTGTCGAAGGCTTTTGCGAGGTCCAGGTAGGCTGTGTGGACTACCTTCCCTTCATCTGTGGCCTTGGTGACTATTTCAAAGAAGTTGACCAGGTTCAAGAGGCAAGATCTGCCCTTAACAAAGCCGAATTGGGTAGGATCCAGTGTTTGGAGGCTCCCAATGTCTTTGTTTATAAGTTCCATGATGATACGCTCCATAGCTTTGCAGACCAGGCTAGTCAGGCTTATAGGGCGATAGTTTCCGGGGTCCATTGTGGCACCACCTTTGTGGAGTGGGACCACTGTTGCTGTACGCCATTCCTTGGGTACATATCCTGTAGTAAGGCTGAGATTGAACAGTGACTTTATGTGAGGGTTCAGTTCTTCGTGGAGCTCATGTAAGACGCAGCCCGGGACACCGACCGGTCCCATTGATGCTGTGTTTTTTGCTTTGGAGAGGGCAGCTCTCACCTGTGCATCTGTGATGTCAGGGAGGCTACACTCTGTTGGGATAGACATTTGCTCTTTTGGGGGGGGGGGGAGTTTGCACTGAACCTGTCTGCCAGGATGTTGGCAATGTCTGTGGGTTCAGTGTATTTTTTGTCATTTTGCACTAACTCAGAGCATATCTGGGAGTTGCCACCCAGGTTCCTGACATAACTAAAGAAGGCCTTGTGATTATCTTTAGCGTCTTGTGCAATTTTTCTTTCGAAGCTGGCCTTAGATAATTTTATGAGGGATCATAGTTTCTTGCTAGTACTGATCAGAGATGCCTTCCCTTTTTGGGATTTTGCTCTATCATGTAGTAGCTTTCTCCTTCTGTTGTATAGCTTATTTATGGCTGGGGTCCACCAGACAGGTCTCCTGCCTTTGGAGGAGTGATTCTTGGTTTTATTTGGGATCGCACAATCCATGCATTCCTGTAGATGTCCATAGAATGCTTTTGTAAAGGATTCTGCGGTTTGGGCCATATTTTTTACTGGCCCGGGGGCTTTGAAGGATTCCACCTCGGTTTTGAGAAGTTCTTCACCGTGTTTTCCTTGGCTGGGGGTGGGGACGGGATATGGATGTCCAGTGAGATTAATTTATGGTCAGATCTTACCAATGAGGGGTATACCTCTGGTATGGAACATAGAGTCCCCATGTTGGTGATGATCAGGTCCAATATGTTTTCCCCTCTTGTGGGAGTGGTGACCAGTTGTTCCATAGCATTTGAGTGTATAAATTCTAGGAAGCATTGGGTGAGGGTGTTGGGGCTTGAGTAGTGCTCCCAGTTTATGTTTGGGTAGTTGAAGTCACCCAATATGATGGTGTTTGGAGAGACCGTCATATTCTCCAGTGTTCTCAGGAAAGCTGAGTGGGGTTCCTAAGTTTGGGAGTGATAGGGAAGAGAGGAATTTGGGAACATGTCTTTTGGGAATGTAATAAACTGGTGGATTTTAACAATTCCCTGCAGAGTACTTTGACAGAAGGGTGGGAGGACAAATGGTAGTAATTAAGGAATTTATTCTTTGGAGCTGGGATATAGGATTTGAATTGTCTAAACATAGTAAGAACTTAGTCATTTTAATGCTAGTGGTGGCCAAAAAGCAATTACTAGAACATGAAGTCAAAATCTAAGCCAAAAGTAATGCAAGTTTTCAATACTGTAAATGCAATAATAGAACTGGAGAAGGGATCTTTACAAAAAGGGAGGTGCACATTTTGTAGAATTAAATAAATTATGCGGGAACAATGCTTGCAGAAAAATGTTAAGGAGGAAGAAGATTGAGATTTAAGGGAAGGCGGGAACTGAGCAATTTAAGTAACGTGGGAGTGAATGAAAATTGTTAAAAAAGAAAATATATATGTATAACATGCTATGATAATAATGCAAACTTACAGGTTGTTTTTTCTTTCATTAATATATGTGTACTCATGTTGCAGTTTGAATGTGGTGATTAAATAAAGACATTAAAAAAATCAAAAATCTTTGAAAAATGTAGCAGAAAAAAGTCTGTATTTCTTCCGCCTCAGTTGTGAAACCTTCCAGCTATTTTATTTTGATATTCATAAACAGAATTCAGACAGAGTAGGATACCACCTCACTCACAAAAGGAGAGCATGCATGCCTTTATGGCAACTAGCAGTGTTTGTGCAGGCAGCTTTACAGTGACGTTCCTCCTCCACTGTGGGGCACTGATACGCAAAGAACAGTCAGTACTGTTCAATCTAATTGGGCATCTGAAAGCATAGCATTCAACAGCAACATTAAGTGGTAAAGCATGTCAAAACATACTTAATTGAAAGCTAAAACATCTGCTGTGTCAGCTCCTCATTTATATGTTCAAAACAGGTGTCTACAAAGCCAGTTTAACCATCAGCACTTCCAAGTGTTTCACATGTTATTAGCCACATTTCTGGAGGTATTAATAAGTTAATGTTGGCATCAAAGATAAGTGTTGCTAGTTGGCCTCTGTTAATGACAGCATTATCCAGCCCCCAACAAGCAAGGCTTAATGGAGAAGATCTTGTTATATGGTATAAGACGTCTGCCATTTTATGTGTAGATACCTCTCTTTCATGGTTTAAAGAGTTGGATTTTTGTTCCATGTTGCTACTGTTGGATGGTGAGCCTTCCATGTCTGTCTATTGTAAACATTCTTGTTAAAACAAGGGGCTAGTCCAATTTTTATCTTGAATGGGTCCTTGTAGTCTATTAACATTGTGCTGCCTTGATTACTAGTTGTTTTACCTCACTTGTACTTCCACTGCAAACTAATTCATGTCAGCATATAAGAGTCATCCTTTCTTCCTCTGCTCAACCCTATTCCCATCACATACTATTTGGTGAAGGTCTTTCTATGTCTGCCACTCACTGTGCAAGTGTGACCATAGAAAAATCAGTAAAGACAGTTGTGTGTTAGGCTATATAGGTTCATAGGTGTGTGTACTAGGCTAATGGCCCTGGAGACTTTACAAGCCTAGCCCATATGATTACCCTGGCATTATGCCACCCACCCTTAGTTCCTAGTGCCTCTGTCGAGTAGAGCCACTGGAGTGATCCCCAGCATGAATTTTCTATTTCCCATCCATTCATCAAGATTTCTCTTGAAGAGGGCCAGTGAGGTGCTCTGCTTGACATATATCGGAAGTCTGTTCCATAGCATGGGCAGTCTCTCGGTTATGAACCTGTCCCTCCAGCATGTTCTATTGATTGTGGTAATGAGGTCAAAGTCTCTGGAGCGTGTGGTGCGGAGAGATTGGGATTTCTTTAGATGTAGCATTTCTATCAGAGCTGGGTCAGACATGGCTTTGTAAGTCAAGCAGAGATCGCCTCTAAGTAGGCGATATGAGACAGAGAATAGTTGGAGTTTTTTAAGTCTGTCCATATAGGACAACTGTTTAAGGCCTAGGATCCTCTTTGTGTGATACTTTTGCAGCCTCTCCAGTTGTTGCAGGTGTCTAGTGAGGTACTTGACAAATGGGGCATTGTACTCAATGATTGGCCTAATGAGGGAAGAGTTGAGGGAGAAAATGACCTCTTTCTTCCTGGATGCAAAACCCTTAGTAATGAGATGTGCCACATAAAAGGACTTTATGACCACAATGGCAACGTGGTGGTCAAAAGAGAGTTTGCTGTCAACCTGTATTACCAGCTCTCTTATAACACCTTCTGGGTTCAGTGGACTACCATCAATGTGGTAATTCAAGGGAACCAGGTTTTTCCCAAAGGGGAGGAAGACACATTTTTTGGCATTGAGCTTAAGGCCATTGTTCTAACACCAGTCTCATTGAGGCCTTTCTGTAGGATGTCAACATCACTTGGGGAGTTAGTAATAGCTCCCAACTTGCAATCATCTGCGAACTTTGTCAGCCAGAGTCCCTTCGTGTTGGCCTGGACTTCAGAGAAGTAGATACCAAACAGGAGAGGACCCAGGACCGAACCCTGTGGGACTCCACTCGTGACTGATTGGCAGTGTGACTTGGAGTCAGCTACTTTCACACTGTGAGTTCTATCTGCGAGCCAGTTTGCAACCCACCTAGTGAAATAGGGGTTGATGCCTAGCTTAGTAAGTTTTTCTATGATTCCTTAGTGGGGAATGGTATCAAAGGCCTTGGCCAGATCAAGGTAGGCTGTATGAACCACTTTACCTTCATCCACAGCTCTGGTGACTAATTCAAAGAAGTCGACCAAGTTCAGCAGGCATGATCTACCCTTCACAAAACCAAACTGTGTGGGATCCAGAGTTTGGAGATTCCCTATATCCTTGTTTATTAGGTCCATGATGATGCATTCCATAGCTTTGCATATCAGGCTCATCAGGCTAATGGGGCAATAGTTTCCGGGGTCTGTAGATGCTCCTCTTTTGTGGAGAGGGATGACTGTAGCAGTGCACCATTCGGTAGGGACAAAGCCTGAGGTGAGGCTGTGATTGAACAGGGCACACAGGTGAGGTGCCAGTTCACTCTGTAGTTCATGTAGAACACAGCCAGAGATACTGTCAGGTCCCATAGAAGCTGTATTCTTGGCCTTGGACAGTGCTGTTTTAACCTGTGCAGCGGTAATACTGGGTGCCTGGCAATCTGCTGGTATTGTGATTGGTCCTTTGGGTGGGGTAAAGTTAGCACTGAATCTATTCGTCAGTATATTTGCAATATCTGTTGGCTCAGTATAGGAGGTGCCATTGTGCAGTAGTTCAGAGCAAATCTGGGTATTGCCATGGAGATTCTTTACATAACTATAGAAGGTCTTGTGGTTGTCTGTACTATCTGCTACAATTCTGTTTTCATAGCTAGCTTTAGAGGATTTGATGAGGGATCTCAACCTTTTGTTGAGGCTGAGAAGGGAGTTTTTCCAGTCTTGCGACTTCACCTTATTCCGCATCAGTTTCCTACTCCTGTTGTAGAATTTGTTTATGGTAGGGGACCACCAGATTGGCTTCCTTTTTTTTGAGGAGAGCATCTTAGTTCTATTGGGTATGGCGAGATCCATGCATTTGTGTATGTGTTCGTACAGTGGTGTATGATTTGGCAGTCATGCAACTATTCTACATTTGCATGGGTGCCGTGAAGTTAGCCACCTCTGTTTTTAGGAGCCCAAAGTTAGCTTTGGAGTAGTTTTTCATGATGGTTACCTTTGTTGGGGGGTGGGAGGGATGTGGATTTCCAAGGTGATTAGCTTGTGATCAGATCTAACCAGAGAGGAGTTGTTATTGGTGTAGAGCAACGGTCACCCATATTAGTAATGAGCAGGTCAAATATGTTGCTACCTCTAGTGGGGGTAATAACAAGCTGGTCCAAGACATTGGAATTAATGAATTCCAGAAAGCGTTATGCAAGTGTATTGATACATGAGTAGTTTTCCCAGTTACTGGAGTGGTAGTTGAAGTCGCCCAGTATGAGAGTGTTAGGCTGGACCCTAATATTCTCCAGGATGCTTAGGAATGTTGAGTGTGAATCTTGGGACATGGTTGGGGACCTATAGCAGGCTACGACCTGAATCGCTGTCTTATGCAATGTTAGCTGCACCTGAAGTATCTCAGATGAGTTATGTTGGGCTACCAGTCTGGAGGTGTGCGCATCCTTTATGAATATGGAAACACCACCGCCTTTGGAGCTTTGGTCCAAGTTCTGGGGCCAAAAGGTGTGGAATGAGTTGTAGCCTGGTAGTGCAGGGGTGTTTTCTGCTACCTCGAACCAGGTCTCTGTTCCAACACAAATGTTGATGTTCTCCATTTTAAGGATTACTTCGAGCAAGTGCATTTTGAGATTTAGACTTCTAGGGCTGAGCAGCATGACCCTCAAATTGCATTTGTTTGTAGCTGTTACAGTGGTAATTTAGTCTTTGGAACACCACCTAAAAAAGGCACTATAGGGGTGGCAAGAGCCTTGGCCAGTATCCGGAAGCCCAGGGGTAACAGATGCAGACCATCTCTGGCAAAGCATCGAGGTCTGTCAATCATGTCATCCCAGGCAGACAGATACTGGATCCCCTTAGAATGACACCAGAAACTTAGCCAATTGTTGGAATCATTCATTTTCTGCTTGTACTGTGGTATCACTCTGGGTGATGGTAGGATGCTGCTCAGGGCTAGGGTCATATCCACTTGGGCTACAAGATCGGAGAGCTCCTCCATGTCTGTTTTCATGTAGTCCAGGGAGGTATGTCTCAGGTCATTCACACCCACATGTACAATTCAGAGTCATATTTGTACCTGTTGTTGAGGGACCTGAGTGCGTGTGTTATGTGGCGGATCCTGGTGCCTGACAGGCAGCTGACTGCTACTTTCTCCTTATTCAACCTAGTGAGTGGGACATCAGTGTGCCTCACTGTCAAGTCACCTGTGACTAGTGTGTTGAGCATGCTGTTTTGTCTCAGGGGTTTTGGTTGAGTGGCACACTGTTTAGGAGAGTTATGTGTCTCAACTATATCCCAACTATATTATATCCATCATAACAGCTGCATCTCTGTTTTCCCATAGTTTGCCACTTACTAGACAGGAAACAGTTTGGTTCTTAGTACATAAAGACAGGAACATGGAAAACTGTTTGAGAACTATCCAATCTGAACACATTAGAAAAAAAATCAGGATGTTAGTTTTGCAGTTTCTGTTTCAGAAATCCCACAAATAATTCATATTTTGCAGGAAAATTAAATTTCAAATTGGCATAGTTACAGGTGAGTGCTGCACTGGTGGTTGAGCGGCTTTAGTTCAAAAATTGAATATCGCAGTGCATTTCACCATAATTTAGTTATTGTGTGAAACAGCAGGGCACTTTTCTAGGGTTTTTGTCCTTTTTACCCACTCTGGTGCAACCATGAAGTTTGCATGTGTATATATATATATATATATATATATATATATATATATCATGGTCAAATGGGGCCCTAAGCAGGGGAATGGACCAAGCCGCCCACTCTGCCATCCCATTACTTGTCTCTTCCCCCCAGTTACCATAAACACTGCTCAAAACTGTTAGCATGCATACTATTTTCTATACTTTTGAAATTAAGACAGAGATAAGGATTTAATTTAAAACTTTTCATTTACATATCCTTTGACCAGGCTAGTCCCACTAGGCTAGTTGCGTCTTTTCAGGGGAGACCCTTGTGGTATTTATACTACTAGGGGAAATTTGGCCAGAGCTTTGGAGAACTTTCCCCTGCTCTTTTTGATAGCTTAGGTGGATGTAAAGGATCTCACAGCAACAAGCATTAATGCAGACAAATGAGGCCTTGGTTTAGAACTTTAGCATCTTATCCAAAGGCCAACACACCCAGGAGTCCACACCCACTACTCCAAAGTGCACCTCAGTATCAGCAGTCCATCTATATTGTGTGAGAGTATAATATGCTACCTGTTGTGCTACAAACACTGCTCTCAAATTTTATAGTACAAACAGTGATGGCCATTTGCTATTACTAAACAAAACAGTTGCACATTGAAAAGAGACTTAGCATGAGCAGCAGTAAACTTCTCTTCCCTTGAAGCTCACAATTCCTTGAAAATGCAACCTTGTAGTTTTGAAGATACAAATAAAAGACAAAAGCACATATTTCAAAACATTTCAATCAGCTCTGATTAAGTCTATGGTTTAGTAGTTGGTGTAGAGGATTAAGGTTGTCTCCTGTAGCCAGGGTACAGGTTTTGATTTTGTGCAACCTAATTAACTAACCTGCCATCCCTAACTAGGGCATTTTACACACACACACACACACACACACACACACACACACACACACACACACACACACACACACAGCTCTGAGAGTATTTATCAAGTGTTTTACAGCGATTGATTGCCTATCATAGGAAACAACAAATCAACATATTCCTTTATCTAGAAGGCTTTTTGACAGTAGCTCAAACTCTGAAACATGCTTAAGTTATCAGTGTCATCATAACATTGGTCCACATACTGGGAATTATAGTGAAGGATAAGAAGTCACCTCTTCAACAAATTCAAAATGTGTGTTTTCTGGAGAGAGGTCTTATAGACTTTTTTCAGATAAAAGCTTTTCTAACACAAAAGACCCAGCTAGAAAACAAAGAATTTAATAAATTAGTTTTTAGCTCAGTCTACAGCCACTGCAAGACAGTACTTCAGGTCTCTGCAGTGCATATAATCTTGCATTCTGTTAGTTCCTACCTCTCAACCTCTTAGAACAATAAATCTGGACAAAGCCGTAAATGAAAGTGAGAAAGACGCTGAGAAATAGGGAAGAGTTTTAAATATTGCTCTTACAAAGTTAGAAAACTGATAGAATAACAGGTTTTGCATTAGCTAGAAGTTTCTGAATGGTAAGGATTCTGAAACTCGAATGACTGTCATTATTTTCTAACTTCAGTCTTTAATGATTTGCCACTAATTTGCTAGAAAACCACAGTTTTATGAAAAATGGACCAAAAATATGAGGCAAAATTATGAACATTCTGTGAAAATCTGTACAGTTGAGTGGTATGAGTTACCCATGCAAAACTGCATTTGACAAAGCCACTGTGAATTTAAAATAAAAATTAGAATTAGTTCACTGATGCTAAAGAAGCAAGTTTTAGTTATGGCTCCAGTAAAGAACAAACTTCCTCTGGTGGCAGGACTCTATCAGCTTGACAGTAAGGATGCCTTTGGTACCTCCAGTGGTAACGCAGCAGTTGGCAGTGCAGTATTTAGAAGCAGCAGTTGGCAGTGCAGTATTTAGAAGCAGCAGTTGGCAGTTCAGTATTTAGAATGTTTCCAGTACAAGTCCACTAGTCACAACAGAAAAGATCTCTTCATATCACTCCATATCAGATGAACGAACTTGTAAGGACTCAAATATTTTTCAAGATGCTTCTTTCCAGAAGCACTACAGATTAATATGAACAAAACAACAGTGATGAGGTGCCTTAAAAAACAAGGGGACACCAGTACTGCATATGTGCAGTTCAGTGTATTGTTCTTTTTTCTGCAGTCCATCTGCTAAGGAAACAAAATATTCTGAAAAATTACCTCAGCAGACAAGTCTTCATGGCACATAAGTAACAATTGGAACCTACAGTTTTTAAGCAAGTAGTAACTGTGGAGCTTGCCAGAAGTGAGACTTTTCACTTCCTGTATCTCAAGAGCACACACAGTTTGGCAGCAGTATGCTTTTTCCTTTTCTTGCTCTCGGAAGCTGATGTATGCCTTTCTTCCTAGTTCATTGATCCAGGTCTATATAAAACTAAAATAAGCAAAGTAGGTCTGATTCGAATAGCTACAGTTTCACCAAGATCTGTCTGTTGATATAGCTCACTGCTCAGTTACCTTAGAAATCACCTTAACATGAGAATCTGCGGAGTCAACAGTCTGGTGAAGTACTTAACCTACATCTCCAGTGTCAGAATCTCACATCTCAGAGGATATAATGCAAGTACTTCCAAATAATTATTTTCCTCAAAAGTTATTAGCATTTTTAAAGAGGTCAGAAGGCTGACCACAAGGAGGTATAATCAAAAGGCAGGTACTACACAGTGTGGGGCCTAGAAACAAAACAAACATAGGTTATCAAAATACATTGTGACTAGAAAAATATTGAATTGCAGAAGTCATTTGAGAACAGGAAATCACAGGGGAAAAAATATTAAAACAGAAGAAAAAATTAAAATAAATAAAGGGATGCTATGTGAAAGTGAAGGCAGCAAGACAAGCAGGGTGAGTGAAGGAAATTAGTAAAACAATGAATCTTTCATTAATGTCACATGGCTGCTGGGAGCCAAGGTGAGTAATACACATAGCTTCCATGTTTCTTCTAAGATCAGTTTATCAGAATCCCTGTTGAAGAATGTGATCAAGTCATTGACACATTAATCCCTGGTGGTGAAATGGACTGTAACAGTTTTTTCAGTGTCAGCATTCCTAACTGCCTTGTAGTTTTCCCTGAATCTGTCACCCAAGTATCTTTAATTTATTTAATGTAAATATTGGAGCATTTTCTGTAAATAATACAATATACTACAGCTGTGGCGACCCCTTACCGGGAAAAGCCGAAAAGACAAACAACAACTACAGAGCTGGAAATACATGAGAACTCCTTTGTAGTAGAAATAATACCTCTGCAATTGAGTCTAGATAATACTAGAAATAAATTTACAGGTGTAAGAGTGAGTTCAGTTACAGGGTTTTGTACTAGATTGCCAGGAATTGCTGGAGTTGTGCCTTACCACAAGATTCTATAGACTGAATAGTTTGCAGTAACAGACAATGTTTTGCAAAGAGAAGGAAGCACTAATATTAGGGTCTATGTTATATATTCGAACGTCCAAAATGTCGAATACCATATGGTCGACATTTGGAAGTTCAAATATATAATAAAAAGAAAAAAAAAAAAAGAAGAAGAAAAACACACCTCAACAGTGTGAGCAGGGGGGCAAGACCGCTTGCGCCCCCAACTACTTAAACATACCAACTCTGAGACCGCACTTCAGTGCAGAAAAGGGAAATTCTCCCATTCTGCACCATATGACGCCATTAAAAGTAATTCTTCGAACACTTGAAATGTCGATCATATGGTCTCGACCACATGACGTTCGACATTTCCAGCGTTCGAAGATTTGACATAGACCCTAATATTAGGGTCAGACTGAAAATAAACCAGTGAGTTATGACAGCCCTGTAAAAAGAATTAATTCTGTGGTTTAATGGTAGTACAAGTGGAATGCATTTTTTTGCAATGTGTTAGTGTCTTTCCATCTAGATTTAAGGTTGTGAGGCATGTCACTGGCTTGCAGGAGTGCTTAATCCATTCTGCTTTGAAGACATCCTTTCTAGATTAAAAATGTAGCTAGAAATTGTGGCTGAAAGTCATCATTTTAGCTATGTAATGTGTGGCATCAAAAAACTGAGAAAAAGGCAAACCATTCTTTATATTTTTAAGTTGGTATAACCTCTGGAGAAGAAAGCTATGTAGCTCAGCAGGTTTATAGTAAACTGATATCTCTAAACTTGTATCATGAACTTATTCGTAATATTTTCATCTCAGTTGCTATGCCCATAAAAGAACCGTCATTGACATATTATGTTAGCGATGGAGTTGAGTACAGCAGCTTTTCGTTTTGGAGGTAGCTGTGTTGGGTGTGGGTCAACTTTGGTTGTGGCAGTGTACTTGTCTGCAATCTGGCAAAGACCAGGATGTGTCATTACATTCCATGTTTTCTCCACCATACCGGGCTGTCATTCCAGTGATGTTGTTTTTCAGCTATGTTAGGTTATGGAATCAATCACCAGTCCTTGGAAGTCAGATGCTTCCTTCAGTGTTGTGTTTGTAGCATGTTGTCTGCAGTTGCACTGCTATAGATTTACTTTACAACTCCGCAATGTAGTCCCACATTCACTACTTTATTAATTTATGGTCTATACTGTGGATCTCCATTTGCATACTAGCAGTGTAACTGGGGATATGCAGTTGAGTGAGCCACTATCATAACTGAGTACTGAGAGATCTGATAGACTTCTATGCATTCTGTAAGGTACGGTACATAAGCTTTACTTCATGCGAGCCCTATACAGTTGTCTACCATGTTTATAAGTAACACTCAATAAGAGCAAACCTTTGAGAAAAGGTCATTTCAACTGTTGTTTCCCTTCGTCCTTCCCCCTTTTCTTGGCTTATATATAGTTCCACTTGTTATTACAATTACTGAGCTTATAGTTTCTTTTCATCCACTGTTGTGTTATATAATACAGATGGACACACACTGCACACACACTTGTCTTTTAAAAAAAATTCATACAGAGGTAACATCTTTGTATAACTGCTGAAAGTATATGTCAGCTGTACATTTATATGGGAGTCTCAGCTAGATCTGTACCCTAATTAAACTTGATGCCAGCATTAACCTTTGTATAGAAGAATATAGCTATAAAAGACAAGAAAAAACAAATCGAATGACTTCAGCTGGTGAGAAAACACTGATGTAATGATTTATTATTAAACTTACCTCTCATCAAAGGTGTACTGTTGTTGTGATTATCACATACTATACTGTTTTTCTGTGGAGATGCGAATGTATATGTTTTGTATTGTATCCAAGTGTTAACCATTATAAACAAGAGAATGCAGATATTCATCATAATGATCATTCTTCAGAAATCATGATCTACTTTCTTACGTGCATGCACGCATACATATATATATATATATATATATATATATATATATATATATATATATATATAATGTATTTATTTATTTTATATAGGAATTGTCCAACAAATAAGAACAAAAGAGTCCTTAATAGTGTGCTTAAGGAACTGAAATACAATATTAGGTTTGTCAAAAATAGTTACAAATTTCATCTTATTAACGATTCATCAAATTTAAAAATCCTTTTATAAATACACCATTTTATTTCACAGTGTTCTGTCGCCTCCTGTTATTAACATTGATGATAAAGAAATTTTAGATCTACTGATTATAGCAAACAAGTTTAACAAATTGTTTGCTACTAATTGTAATAACAGCATCAAAGTGTCAGTAGCTCATACTCCACTACAAGGCTGTTGTCCCGATTTTACTGTCAGAATGGTCATTGACGCACTGAACAAAATAAAAAAAAGCATATATTCTATGGGCCTTGACATGATCCCAGGTACATCATTAGTACACATTAAGGAGATAATTTGACAATCAAATCAACGGCAAATAACCCCTCAAAACTGAAGAATCCAGCACAGCAACAGGAACAATTCAAGGCAGGACACCAGGATAATCCACCATAAGAAAATTTATTAACAGACTTAGCGCTTTCACCATACCAGGCATCATCAGAGTCATATTGCTGTTACAAAAGCCTTCTTATATACTGTGAACAATTCATTGAATGATTAATTAATTTGTCAATAAACCAATCAAACAATCTAACCACTCAAGACCTTTTAAAACACATATACACACTCACCCTAGAAAACCTAATACATAAAACTTACTACCTTCACATTATAATATTGCACTAAACTTTAAAAACTGAATTGTATTAGATAACTTGTTGAAACAATATATACTGATAAAATAATAATAATTAATAAAAACATTTATTAAATACATATATCATATACAGTGTTCCTAACAAGAAACTGTCAATCTAATGTAATTCTTAAACATATATTTGTGTATATTTATTTATAAAAATGTATATAATATTAATTTCATAATAATCATTTACAATATTCATTTTATAATTTGTAATTTGTAGTACAAACAAATATAAAAATATATTAAAGTGCCAAATTTATAGAACCTGCGATCGATGTACCAAAAGAGGTTTTATAGAGATGTAATCATTAAGCCCAGGGTAGCACATAGCATTTAACCTAAATTGCCATTCCATTTCCTTTAAAGCTACCCTGTGTTTAATGTCACCCCCACTATCCAAGGAAACCTTGTCTATAACAAAAAACATGAATTTTTTGAAATTTTTGCATTCAATAGTGTGCAAATACAAAGCATTGTGAATATCTTTATTTTTAATAGATCTAAGATGCTCAGGAATCCTATCCCTTAATCTGCGGGTAGTCATCCCGACATAAAATGCCTCACAGGATATACAGTTGGCCACATAAACTAGATTTTTTGTATTACAATTACAGATTCCTGGACAAGACAGAGTAAATTTATATCCAGAAATTTCCACATAGGGACCATCTGCTATAAACCTGCAACATCTACAGTTTCCACATTTACTCATCCTTGATCTACCATAACGCCTGTTCCTTTCAAGCATGTCCTTCAAGTTTGGTCCCCTTCTATACACTATTGCAGGTTTATCCCCCACCACCTTCTTCAATTCAGTGTTCAAACAATAGTCCCATACATTCCTCACAACTGAACATAATTCCTTAGATTTGTCACTATAATTAATAATAAAACACGGACCATCAGGATCATTAATGCTGTCCCTATTTTAAAGGGTGAATGTGTGGTTGAGATGGAAAGCCAAAGTGCAGTTGAATTGTTAAGTGATGACAACAGCATTAATGATCCTGATGGTCCGTGTTTTATTATTAATTATAGTGACAAATCTAAGGAATTATGTTCAGTTGTGAGGAATGTATGGGGCTATTGTTTGAACACTGAATTGAAGAAGGTGGTGGGGGATAAACCTGCAATAATGTATAGAAGGGGACCAAACTTGAAGGACATGCTTGAAAGGAACAGGCGTTATGGTAGATCAAGGATGAGTAAATGTGGAAACTGTAGATGTTGCAGGTTTATAGCAGATGGTCCCTATGTGGCAATTTCTGGATATAAATTTACTCTGTCTTGTCCAGGAATCTGTAATTGTAATACAAAAAATCTAGTTTATGTGGCCAACTGTATATCCTGTGAGGCATTTTATGTCGGGATGACTACCCGCAGATTAAGGGATAGGATTCCTGAGCATCTTAGATCTATTAAAAATAAAGATATTCACAATGCTTTGTATTTGCACACTATTGAATGCAAAAATTTCAAAAAATTCATGTTTTTTGTTATAGACAAGGTTTCCTTGGATAGTGGGGGTGACATTAAAAACAGGGTAGCTTTAAAGGAAATGGAATGGCAATTTAGGTTAAATGCTATGTGCTACCCTGGGCTTAATGATTACATCTCTATAAAACCTCTTTTGGTACATCGATCGCAGGTTCTATAAATTTGGCACTTTAATATATTTTTATATATGTTTGTACTACAAATTACAAATTATAGAATGAATATTGTAAATGATTATTATGAAATTAATATTATATACATTATATATTATATATATTTTTATAAATAAATATACACAAATATATGTTTAAGAATTACATTAGATTGACAGTTTCTTGTTAGGAACACTGTATATGATATATGTATTTAATAAATGTTTTTATTAATTATTATTATTTTATCAGTATATATTGTTTCAACAAGTTATCTAATACAATTCAGTTTTTAAAGTTTAGTGCAATATTATAATGTGAAGGTAGTAAGTTTTATGTATTAGGTTTTCTAGGGTGAGTGTGTATATGTGTTTTAAAAGGTCTTGAGTGGTTAGATTGTTTGATTGGTTTATTGACAAATTAATTAATCATTCAATGAATTGTTCACAGTATATAAGAAGGCTTTTGTAACAGCAATATGACTCTGATGATGCCTGGTATGGTGAAAGCGCTAAGTCTGTTAATAAATTTTCTTATGGTGGATTATCCTGGTGTCCTGCCTTGAATTGTTCCTGTTGCTGTGCTGGATTCTTCAGTTTTGAGGGGTTATTTGCCGTTGATTTGATTGTTTTATTCGTCTGTGCCCTTGTGTTGGGACTTCTTTTGTGCTAAAGGAGATAATTTGCGCCTACCTCACACAACATCTTTAATAAATATCTTGCAAATAGAATAGTACCCAAACTCTGGAAGCTTTCCCATATAGCTCCAATGTATAAAAAGGGAAAGAAGGATGATAGTTTTGATAAAGGAAGATTTACCTTGAGAAGTTTGAGTAGTTCTATGAACAGATCACAGAGGTGCTATGTCTTGGACTATTACCTGGAGTAATATAACCAGATCTACATAAGGCTTTTAATTGCTTACCTTTCTCATTAATCCTTAAATGTTTAAATATACTAAATGTGAACTGTTATATTATTATATGGAGTATGGAATGCTTAGACAGCAGAGAGGAATGTGTTAAATTTGAGAACATATTGTCAAATTTTTCCTGTACCTAAAGGTGTACCAAAAGTATCTGTCCTGGAACCTCTACATTTTAATGTTGTTTTTTTTTTTTCAACCATACCAAATTACTGGAAATTCTGGATCCACAAATATTCAGATTTTTGTAGAATGAGATTTACAATACAAAATAATAAAGATACTGGTTACTTAAACAGATGAAGTTACTGGGAAACTGGGCTTGTACTATAGTACTGTGGTTTAGCCTTGACATATGTAACATTATGTATTTAAGTAATAAAATAATAAGAAATCCTGTATATTTAACATCCGTTCCACTTATAAAAGCAGATCGATGTAAATATTTAGGCATCAAGATTTCATTTGATTTCTCTTTTTATTCTCATGCCAACTTGGTTAGCACTAAAGCTGTGAAACAGATGTTACCTGTTGAGAAACATTTAATCTAGAGATGAAGGTTGTCTTACTATTGGTGTACAAAACTTATGTTTGACCAATTATTGAATATAATAATATGATCTGTATACATAGTCAAAGAACACTTACTAAAAGATTTTTTTCACTCAAATATTTTGACTATGAGTAGAAGCAAATTCTTAAATCTTTATTCTGTATTACATAGATATGTATGTGGAAACTGATATTTGTCTACAATAGACTTCATGGCCCCGCATTGCAAGTTTTATTTAATATGGAAAAATTTTTAGATATCAATTATATGAAATTTCAGATACAAATATGTAAAACTAAATTCAGATATTAATTTATTTCCAATGAAATGGTATTGCTTTGGAATAATGTACCAGTCGAGGTCTGTCAGAATGACCGTCTTGAAATCTTTAAAAAAAAAAAAAAAAAACTTGATGACTGGGCAGGTGACAGGGTATATGAATCTTTTATTAAGGAATCAGAATTCAACAAAGGCTGATAGGCCTGAACACTGTAATAGAACTTATAAACATATGAACGTGGTACAGAAATCAAATCAGAACTGACTGTCTTAAACCTCTGTAGGTACCTACAAAAGACTGCATCTCTCTGCTGTATCTTTAAGCCGACAGTAGTCCAGCAAAAGTACTGACATAGGTTTGCTGTTCCTTTACAGCTTCTTGTACTGTATAAAATATCTTCCTTTGCAAAGGGTTTTGAATCAAAGAAAGACTGCATTGAAACAAAAGATGAAGTAAATATAGTTATGGTGCATCATCCACTATCCTCTGGATCTTATATGAACACAGGGTATGCCACTGGAGGTATAAATAAAGGTGCTGCAAATATTTTGTCTTTTTACAACATTAATGTTAGAGAAGAGAATTTTGATGGCGTTGGGTGTCATTTGAGTATTAGTGCCTTTGTCAGAACTGTATCTGGAATGAAACAATTTATATTTTTTCTCATCTTTTACTGCTCCCTTTGATGATTCACTCTTTCTGACTTTACCTAATTCTTTTTATTCTTTTTTTTGTCATACTCGTTTGTATCATATTTTTAAAAGGAGTTGAAAGGATACAGTAAGGAAAAAATACATTGTCTTGTGGTAATCAAAAGGGCAGTCACCTACCATGGCCACAGATTAATATTTTATTAATTTTTTGATTGAACATCTTCAGAAGAAAACAGATAGCTAACAAACCCAGACTACCACTAGGATGAAAATACTTTTCAACTGATGTGGGAAATTAAACACTCTGAAGACAGCCAGAATTTAAGAAGACTGCTAGCATTCTGCTGATTGTATCTGACTATCTTTCACATCAACTGAGGTTCCACAGAACACTGGCACAAAACCAGCATAGGCCTTCAAAGGGAAAATAACACAACTGATAAAAACACTGGTGGGGCAAGAAATGCTACATAAGTTGAGTAAAGTCAAGTGTTTTACTTATAGCTACTATTCCCATTGAAAGTAAGGATTTACAGAAAGTGTTCAGTCTTTTAACTGAATTCAGCTTGCTTGTGGGATATACTGTAAGTAATTAAAAAATGGCAGTAATTGGTCTTAAAGGTATCTCTTCCCAAAGATGAGGAGGTGTACCATTATTTATGGCAGATTTTTTATATGTTTGGGCTCCACCTCTGGTGGAGACAGACATGCTTAGAAATTGTAAAGAGTTTTCAAAAAAAATGAGAGCTCTTGATGTTAGCTTGAGAACAAAGCATGCAAATATTGCAGTCATTTGTTCTTTCTTAGCTTTAATAGTATTCACAAGATATCACAATGGATCTTTGTGTTATTTCTTCAAAGCCTTGAAAAATGGTCTTTGGCATTTAACTGAGGAAGAAATGAAGACAAAGTCACCTGAGGTAAAATTATACTTCCAGTTGTTTTGGGAGGTCTCACGTGTCAGGTTATGATTTGCAGTCTTGTGCTTTGTGTTTGTTTTTCTTAATAACTGCATACTATCCACTAAAAAACTTTGAATCTTGGGGGGCGGGGGGACATTCTATTTTTAAATGTCCATTCCAGAGTTCTGTATGGACTGTAGAAAGGCAACAAACCATTGTTCTCCCCTCGGTTATCGCAATCTACAAGAACTACTCCCTGTGAGAGTACAGACTTGGGGGAAGAACATGAAGACCTGCTTAGATGGCTTTCTCAAGTGCCACAATTAAAATGCTAGAAGCAGCTCTTAGATGGAACTGAGACAATTACGTAGGCCTTTGTAGAACCCGTTTTGAGTTTATGCTATGCCATGCCACTGTCTTAAATATAGATAGTGTAGGAATATTTTGCCTGAAGTAGAGTGGGTTTCATTGTCATCATTTCCTTTACTTAGCCCTCATTAGACCAATCACTGAGTATAATGCCCCCTTTGGCATGCATCTGTCCAGACACATGCAACAAGTGGAAAACCCACAGAGATACATTACTAAAAGGATATAAGGTCTGAACAACATGTCCTACATGGACTTACTCAAAGCCTTGTTACTATACTCCATATCCTATAGACTGCTAAGAGGTGACCTGTGTCTGGCATACAAGGCATTTTTCAGCCCATTACTAACTCTGTCTAGGGATTTAAACCTCTTCTGCAACATCAACAGAATGGTTTAGAGGGATAGGTATATTTTACAGAGAATATTGCTGCTATAGAACAGACCCTTTATCTACATAAGGCAGAGTTCATCCCTGTCTATTTTCATGTGCAACTTAGATCTGGGAGGGGAAACAGAAAATTTACCCCAGGAATGCCCCTGTACTGTTAATGGACAGATGCAGTTCCTAAATGCTTCATCCCATGCATGAGTCCCCTCAAATTATATATGGTATGAATCCAGTTATTCTCATTAGGAGTGTGATGCCCACCACTGCTACCAATATGTGATGGTTATCAATATATGTCATCCCCATGCTGGGCCTGTAATCAAGAAGCTTGAATCCTCACCACTGACACTGGAGAGGGATGTGCACTTGGAATGCAAATGGATACACTCAGTATTTCCAGATGAGACCTCTCTGCATCAAGTACAATTTCCCTTAGGAGCACACAGGGAACACACTCAGTCTGGAGTCTTGATGTCTCTATAACTGTCACCCTTCAGGTCCCCAGTAAGTCTCCCCATTGGTACAGCTGTAGGGTTAGGTCCTCAGCCGAGTGTCCAAGTCAAGTCCTCCAGCACCCTGTCTGTAAACCCAGTGCTTCATGTCCCTGCCCCAAGTAGCTGACACACACTCCCTGAGAGATTTGATTTTTTACACACACACACACACACACACACACACACACACACCTGAGAAAGGCAGACACAGATGTACCTACAGTGCTCCCTTCTGCGCAGAGTATAAGGTAGTTATCACTGCCATCAGACACTTTACTCTAAGGCCCTTAATAAAGGGTGTCCAATTATACTGTGCAATATTAATACTAATACAAATGGTAATAGTTGACCAAGATGGCTTGGCCTTCTGGAGTGGCCCACACAGTGTCACCAAATAAATATAAGTGCTCTCAAAGGTTAGATACTTTCTACAAGGATCAGCTGCAATAAAAGTTTTAAATATATTTAATAATAAATAATAAAAGAGCATGAAGAGACTGAATGTATATTCACAGTAAACCACAGAGTTCAGATCACAGGAAATATTGAAAAGAATATTGATGGACAGACTCAGACACATAAAGGAAAACAATATCTAAACTAAGCTTCACTATATTCCTGACTAAATCTAAAAGAATCACTGTTCCCTAGTTAAGTTACTTACTACCACAAGGCAAGATGCTGTGGGTGAGGGTCTTTCTAGTCAGGCTTCCCAAACAGAATACTCAATACTCTGTGAGATTTCTCTGTGTAATATCTAAAATATAATTTCCAGGAGGGCTGGCAGAATGACCTCATCTGGTCACCTGACTCTGGGTTCTCACAGTATTCCCCTTTGAAGCTGAGACAGAAAGTTAACACAGACAGCCACAGTACACATTCAAATGTTTATGGCAGTGCCTGGGGCTTCCCCTCTTTTCACTAATGGACAAAGGCACTTTCCTAGGGTTACCAACTGTCCTTCTTTGCAAGGGCAGTCCCTCTTTGGGCAGTTGTGTCCTGTGAAAAAAATAAAAAATGGCTAATGTCCTGAGAATTTAGGACAATAATATTTACTAAGCTTTCATTAATAGTTGCGTAAAGTAGCTATTTTGTGTCTGAAACACCTACGTATTATATGAAATAGCATAAACAACTAAAATGTTACAATAATGAGCATTTATTTTGGCAAAAAGGTGAATTTCTGTCATTTGCACAGGCTGTGGGTATGTTTTGTCCTGCAAAATCTCACATTTCTACAAAAAATTACCCACTTTAGGCATTTGAAAAGGTGGCAACCCTACTCTTCCCCAGACCCAGCGACTCCGGTCCTGTTTAGCACTGTGAGGTGACTTTTAATGGTTTAACAGCTTATTTACATTTCCCTTATTTTTCTTAAAGTTAGCCTCTGCTGTGCCAGTATCCTCTAGTAAAACATATACATTTAATTCAGTTGCAATAATACCTGTACATTTCTCTTCATTTCAGTAGGGTGCACTGTTGATACATTTTAACACAAGCAAAGCTCACAAATACATTTTCAGCACAAGCATCTGTACAAAATCAGTTTGATATACAAATGGCATATAGTTCTTATACATTTGTAACATCCGCATCTTGTATAAACCAGTTTGATATTCAAAGGATATATCATTCTTTACAAAACTCCAACTTGCTATGCTGGCACTTGCCCTTATCATCACAATAAGTAATACATAATTATTGACCATGGGCTAGGTAAGGCCAATCTATAACCAAATCAGTTAGGTTATTTCAAGTTGAAAAATAGAAATTAGCTAGGCTTAAAATGCCTGCAAGGGCAGCTACCCTAATACTTGCTTATGAACTTATGAACTTATCGGAAGAAATAAAATGAGCTGCTATCATGGTTGATGGCACTAGGTAGGAAGAGGGTACTGTTCAGAAAACAGTGAGCACTGTGTGTAAATTTTTTGTAAAACACAAGATTGCTACAGTTGATAGAATTAGATACATGGGAGCATGAGCTGTAGATAGAACTACTACTGGCAAAATTTTCAGTTTTGTATTTGTAAGTTAGCAATATATGCAAACATTGCACAGAATTTAGCATGTCCACATGCAAATGTTAGATAAATATTTTACAACCCCAAATGACTTGCAACAGTGTACCCTGTTCCCTACTTGGGAATATTTATAAAGTATGTGTTTGCTGGGTTTGGGGGTGCTTGGAATTTAGCTAAGGTGCCACTTAGTAGAGAGAGATTAGCTTTGGAATATATCCTACAGGTTTTTGGTTCCGGCGTGTCTCCAGATTAAGTTTTTATTTTAAGCAATACTGCCTTTTAGTGCCAAAGCCATGATCTTAAACTCACTGCTAAGAAATGCGTAATTGTACACGTTGATGAAGTCAATTATCCCAGCTAATTACCATGTTGATATAACGCTCCTAAAAGTCGACCCAGTGGTCAGGGATCTGGATATGCATGTAGAAAGGCTACAGTGGTGAGGAAATCCTTTTATGTTGTGCAGCTTATAAGCGAGGGCATGGCATCTAGGTCCAAAGAGGTCATTATACCACTACATTCTCCCCTTATCAGACCAGTCATACAGTACAGTGCTCCCTTTGGTATGTACGTGACCAGGCATATGCAGCAGCTAGTGTGACCTCAGAAGTTCCTTAAAAAAAGAATATGAGCTGTAACAAACATGCCTTACGCAGAGTGCTTTAAAGCCCTTTCCTTCTGCTCAGTCTCATATAGATTGCTGAGGGGTAATCTATGCCTACCTTACAAGGCATCGGCAAACCCCACATTTATGAATCTCTTGCATAATCTTAAGTCAAACAATACCAGAAATAGAAGATTTAATCATCTAAATTTTGTCTATGACTTAAAAAGAACATGCTGGAGAGAGAGAGAGAGATATGTGTTCCAAAGACTGCTCCTCCTATGGAACAGGCTTCCTATCCCTGTGAAGTTGAGTTCATCTGTTACGCAATTTAAGTGCAACCTAGACCAGTGGATAGGGAATAGGAAATTTTCACTGGGCCTGGCACCCGTGGCCAAAGTGGTTAGAAAAACATTTTATATAGCCCACCTAATCATGAAGGGATTCACATCTAGATCAGGGGAGGTCATCGTGCCTCTTTACTCATCCCTCATCAGGCCCATAATTGAGTACAATGCCCCTTTTGGGATGTACCTTACCAGACACCTGCAGCAACTGGAAAGACCCCAAAAGTACCTCACCAAGAGGATCAAAGGGCTCAAACAGATGCCATATGCTGCCCGGTTAAAGAAACTCCAGCTCTACTCAGTGGCATACCGCCTGTTCAAAGGCGATCTGTGCCTGACGATAAAGCCATGTCCAACCGGAATTAATGGACATGCTGCACCTCAGAAAATCCAAATCCCATCAAGCTACGCACTCGAGAGACTTGAACCTCAGCACTGAAATAAATAGGACATGCTGGAGGGACAGATTCATAACCCAGAGGCTCCCTTCACTCTGGAATAAAATCCCAGTCCAGGTTAGGCAGAGTCCCTCATTGACTCTCTTCAAGAGAAATCTTGATGAGTGGATGGGAGATCATAGGTTTATCCCGGGTATCACTTCTGTGTCACTGTTAGACAGAGGCACAGTATACTAACCTCGAAAAAGGGCATAGCAAAATAAATTTAAAATGGGTGGCGAAAGCCAAACACATTCTGGCTAGGCTTATAAATGCCCTAGGGCAGATAGCCTAGTATGAACCAATGAACCTATGTCCCTTATGGACAGAGTTAGCTTATAAATGCTGGCCCTCAGTGTCCTGTTTGGATACAAGACATAATTATTCTTTCAGGAAAACTTGGCTATGTTTAAAGAGCCCCCCCCAGGTTGTTAGGTAACAACCTATGAATCTATCAATATACAGATTACAGACATGAGTAGAATGGGCTCTCCCCCTCAACTTATAACAAATGAATTTGCAGTAAGTCATTGAAGTATATGGCCTTATGTGATTTTAATAAAAGTGTTCTTTTCAGAAAAAAGTAATTGTCTTGAAAAGTTGTACTGATGGCTGAACTTCGGGTGAGATTTTCTTCAAGGAAGGTCACTGTAATAGCAAACTGTAGCATTTGGGTTTTATCTTCACCCAGCTTGAAGTTTTAGAATTAGCAACATCTTTCTTGTGAGGAAACAATGTGAGGTTCATATATGGTGGGTGCTGTTGTATGTATACATGAGGCTGCCATATATATCCCACATTGTTGAATGTTTTGTTCTTCATGCCATTTGAGTGTTACACACATCTTGTTGTGCCAAAAGATTTTTTTTTGCTCAACAGTAACTATTTTCTTTCAAAAATGTTCCTTTCTTCATCATTTCAGGTTTCACCAAAGATGGCTAATCATTTAATAGATGCACTTATGTTAAGCAAGTGGCTTTGATGGATTTTCATTCTCAACATCTTTTCTGTGTATGCCTTGAACATAATGTAGAACATGTGAACATTAATAAAAATTTTATAAAGCTCCAGAACTGAGGAAGGGAAGCAGAAAGCTTTACACTGCTTTAGAACTGAAAAATATCTTGAATCTTTGTAAAAAATTGTAAAGTGAAAATATTTAGCAAAGTCAGCTGAGTCAGAGAATGTTACACAACTAATTCAAAAAAGGGCTAAATCCATCAGGAGGAAGGCTTCATCCCTTTTATGTCACAGTACTGCACTATGTTTTAGGGTATCTTTTGAGGATGGTACTTCATTTTAAATAACTACTAAAAAGAGAGAGATGTAAAGTCTTTTTCTTCTGTGTCTGGTAAGTCTTTACTTTTGTGCATCCATCCATAACCCCTTTTTCCTATCCTTGCACATGGGGTCAGGGTAAAATTTCAACAGTGACAATCATCTAGAGCCAAGATTTACACCACCGGGTGGCTAGCCCTATCATGGTAGTTCACACACACACACACACACACACACTACGGCCAGTTTAGAGTGCACAGTCCACCTGCTGCGTGTATTTCAAATGTGGAAGGAAATGAGAGTACCCAGAGGAAACCCATGCAAACACAGGGAGGACATGCAGACTCCACACAGAAGGCATCCCAGCCAAGAACTGAACTGGAGAACCTCTTGCTGTGAGGTCACAATGCTAACTGCTTCACCATTGCACTGCCTTTAGAGATAGAGTAGAGAAGCCTGTACTTGTGCCATTGTCTGTTAAAGATAATGTAAAACAGGAACTTTCATCGGTTCAGACATCCAGCATTCAAAAAACAATTTTGGTAGTGAAAGAAACTGCTAAGCCTGAGGTTTCTGTCATGGACCAGCCTGTATTTACTCCACAATTTAAAACTCTTTTTCCCCCCATTTTAAAGGGACCATTTCCTATGTTTGACTCCACCACTGGCAAACTACAAAAGACTTGCAAAGGAGCTATTGTGGGCTTTGAAGAAGCAAATTAAATTTTCTTCTTGAAGGTATGGATGAATGAGCTGAGCTTTACTGAGAAGAAGAGTTTTTTGCTAGGTGTGGGAGTTTTTTGAGCTATGAAGTTGTTACACTTTACAGTATGGTCAATATTTATTATTGAAGCCAAGTGTCCTGTTGAGTGCAGGTTACGAAGGAGTGTATAATGCTGTGTATGTCAGGTGCAGATCTTTAAAAGGTGATGTAATACAGAGAAGACTGAGCGAGAAAATTGCTGTAGCCTTTGAGTATGACAAGTCAAGAAGTCCTTTGCTCTTCTTTGTGAAGAATCGTTTTACCTTATTCATTTGCACCAATTTGTGTGTGAATAGGTTAAACATCAGGATGTGGTATTCTGTAAGTGGTCTGAAAAGAGCTGTATGCAGGGACTGGTTAACTCCATGGCACAGTTATCAACTCCATGAAAGATCAGGTGGGTGATTACATATGCTTTGTGGATGGTAGCAGCTCTATTGGAATCAAATGCAAGGTCATTGTCTAAAAGGACTTTAAGATAATGTACTATTCTCTCAGCATTTAGTTATCAATCATCATTTGTGAGGAAAGCTGGTGGAGTGGGTTGCCAAATGCCAGAATGCCGTAATGTTTGACATTGAAAGCAAGATCATTCCTACTGTACTGTATGTATAAAATGGAAAGTGCCATATGTTTAGAAGTGATGTCAGCAGGATTAAGGACATTGGTCCCATGTATGTAGTCATCTGCATATTTGGTGAACCAGACAGTGGAGTTAGTTTTGATGCCTGAGAAAAGCATTCAAAAAAGAATGTGGCCCCAGGATAGAGTCTTGAGGAACTCTTCTGGTAGCAGGTGTTGATGAAAATATTTTGTCAGTCACTTTTACAATATGCTCAAGAGACTGGTTACTTTGTAATTATTAGGATCTGTAGAAGAACCTCTTGTAAACTGGAAATATAGAAGCTTATTTACTAATGTCAGAAATGTAGTCATTTTAAGAATGTGGAGTGTGTTAGCCTATTTTGATTATGCAGATTATGCTTCCTATATCTCATTTGGTCACATGGAGCTGGCGATGTTCATCATTAGAATGACAGATGCAATAGCATTAGCTTTATGGGGTATATCCTGCTAAGGATATAACAGCTGGCTAGCTTCCAAAGTTTCTGTAACTTTCCATACACCCAAAAAATTAGTTAGCTCAAGCTGAGCTGACTAAAAGAGACTTACCACCAAAGAGCACTCCCCTTGCTGTATTTCAAGTATTGATGGCCAGCTAATGCTTTCTATTGCTGGGCAGATAAGTTTCCTTCTGGGAAAACTATTCCACATCTACATTTTATGACAGAAACTGATCTTTTTCTGAAATTTTAAGCTAGGAAAAAGTGTTTTCATTGACTGTCGTGACTTTTAGTAACTTTTAAATGTGAGAGTTATTTGTTACTTGTGAAAATAAGTTTTATCATTATTATTTTTATTATTAAGAAAAAATCTTTTATTTGATACCGCCTGTCTAATTTTTCCTTTTTTTTTTTTTTTTGGTGGACTGGCATATTGCTCTAGCTGATGGTTTGCTTTTTTTGGTTAACTAGTTTTTCAGTGTGGAATTAAGTGGTTTTGAGTACACTAATAAGCCTGTAGCAGGTGCCTGTATGGATACCTCCAGCCAGCAAGGTAACCTGACAGATTTAATAGAGCGTATAAGCCAGCAAATGACTGTTCTTTCGACACAAATTAACTCATTCACTTCAATGGAGATCAAAAAGTTTGCACTGTAACTTCTAATGGATGAAGCCTAAGCCTTTTCACAGAATCAAATTATGTTCTCACATTTCAAGTAAATGTTCATATCTCTGGAACCATAATTATTATGTTATTTATTTTACATTTGTTGATCGGGCTAGTCCAACTGGATATATGTCCATTTTCAGTAGAGGCCCGAGGAGAAAAGCTCCACTAACAGTTAATAGACATATAGATACAATACATTTTTAAGGCAAGGCAATACAAGTTATTTAGATGATAGGTAAACATCAATAAATCAAACAAAAGTTTACAAGACAAATGGAGAAATAATATAAACAAGAGGTATAGACAACTACATACTATTCTATAGAAAGTATGCTAGGAAAGGACAAACTATTCTAGTACCTTCTATGATACTCTATCTAGTACATAACTTTGTTACCTGATAACAAAATACATTCAGAGATTAGTAGGAAGGAGTGCATAGCAAAAGCAGTAGTGAGAAGCTTAAACAAAGTATGAAGGATGGAAGTGATTAATCTGTGATTAAAGTGATTAATAATAAAGATTATGAAAGTAGTATAAATGGCAAACTCTTCAGCACAACTTGTTTTTATAGTGGTAGTATTCTTTAGGTGAAGGTCTTAATCCACATTTTATGTCACAGTAAACACAGTAATTATTACATTTGTAACAGTTTGTAAGCAACTTGCAATATCTCAGCAACCACTCAAGTTACACACATTCTGTCAGCAGCATTTTATTAATCTAGTTGAGAGCTTTCATAAAACACTATGGAGTTCTGTCTCTGTTACTTGGTTGTTGAAATATTTAGAAAAATGTGAACATTTTATCTAAATAAATGAATATCATAAAACAACATTTACTATCTATTTACCTGCATTAGACAAAGGTCAAATATTAATGCAGTTGCATTTGCTATTGTGTAAGCTTTAAGATGAAATCTTTTAATACCTTGTACAAAGTATGGTTTTAGAAGTATTGCTGCAAATATGAACACACAATATTTGTCGCCTAGAGGTGTCATAGAAGTTAACTACAGATGCACCTGGAGGCGTCACTTGGATGTAATGAGTTAATGGCATTTTGGAAAAACTTTCTCTTAACAGCATGTTTGGTACTTTGGATATGCCTTTAACACAGCTCACACCACAGGTATCTCAACATGCATCATCAAGGAATGAGAATCACTCAACAGAGGTGCAGGTGTCAAATAGAACTGAACTGACTGGCTGGAAAAAAAAAATCATGTTTATAATTTTAATGATAATCGTATTGAGACCTCCACGACAGTTCATAATGCCCAACCTATTTCTTTGGCAGATAGGTTGAAAAGACATTATTGACATTTTATAAACTGCAATTGGAAAATAGGTTGTTGGAGAGAAATCTTGAGTTACAGCAGGTTCCACGTGGGCTGCGCTGCTGGATGTACCCAAATGGTGCAGAGAATAATTTAGAATTTGTTAAGGAACTGCACATTCTATTTGATCATACAGGTTTCGAGATTATGAAACTTTTGGTGAAATACAATAAAATCAAGTTGGCACAGCTCACGAGAAGATTAAATGAACAAAATATGGCCATACAAAACAATTTAATTTTTGATAGTTACAAAACTAACTATGATAATTTATTCAACAATGTTGATGGCATATGTAACAGCATCTTTCATAGGAAACTCAATAAAATCAACCGTGATACAAAGGAGTATCAGTTGAAGAAGGCGTATCCCTGGCCAGTAGGTCACTATGGTAATGATCATGAGACAACCAATGATGCCAAGAGATCGGAAGAGGAAATGATGTCACAGCCTAGGCATTATCAGGAAGAACGTGAGTTGACCGAGGCCCCTTTGGAGTATGGCTACAGACGGTCTGAGAGACTGAGGAACAAAAAGCCGTAGAAAATGAATTATGGGACAAACCAATACAGGGATTATGTGGCGCAGGGGGCGAGACCCAAGGACAAGCATCCTCCATTGAATCAGCGGAGGAGATGATGAACATGGCCATTTCACTATTTACACAAGTAAGTTTAAATGGTACAGCAGAAGGGAGTGTTTTTTGGGCATGTTCGTGACTGTGAACTGGGCAATGATGTATTGGTCAGCAGCCTTGTATGTGACACACTGGACAAAGAATCCATAAAAAATGGGTATGAAGATACAAATGTTTTGATGTGTTGTAATAAAGGTAGTTTTACTAATGAACATTTATATGAAATTGGGGCTTTTGAAATGAATGAAAATGAATTTGATTCGCTATGTGACTACAATACCAAATATTCAGGAAATTAATTAGTGAATAATAATGGTTTTTAACAAGCGTGTCTGCTGAATAACCTGATTGAGACTGGTAATGTAATTGATCTGTGTCATATGGCTGGTTTAACACCAGATATCATTTATAATGTAGAAGGTGACTTTAAAATTATTAACTATTCTAGTAAACTGATTAACATGAGTCATGCTTATTTGTTAGCTAAGGGTTTCACGTTTGTGCCAAGTAGAAAGGCTAATATAGCTGATTTTCTTGTTTATTTGAAGCTTTATACCTGCAAATTGAATTTAGCATTATGGTTCAGAGTAGTTTGGAGAATGGTGGTATAGTATTGAATACACTCAGTACATTTAATCCACCTTTGTCAAATGTGGTCAGCATGTTTGAAAGGGTCTGTGAGTTAGATTTAGGAATACATTAAAGGCCAAAAATGGTATTGATGACAGTTTAACTATCACTGAATGGGAATTATTATATATTTCCAGAGATAGAGCTATTTGGGTTATGAAACCCGATAAGGGCAATGGGGTGGTCATTATGGACAATGAAGATTATATTAATAGCATGTCTAGCATGTTAATGGGTGATACATATCATGAAAGTTCGCTTAATGAGATAAATATTGCTTACAGGCATATTGATATATTGCTAGATGACATGCTATATCAGGGGCAGATTGCTGAGAACGACTGCTTTTTTCAAAAATGACCACCCAGTAGTTTCCAACATATTTGGTATTCCTAAGTTACAAAACCTGGAATTCGTTGCCAAACCATATAACCCTACAGTCCTCCAAATGTCTCTTCAAAAAAAAAACCCTTAAACAGTATCTCAAAGTGAACTGGCTTTGCCCATGTACCAACCCTGATTAAGTTATAAACTGAAAAGCATAATCTGTAATTGTCATAACATGTAACTATGTCACCAAGCTCTGTATCCAATCTTACTTTTAAATGTGTCTGTCCATGAGAATTGTGAATCCCTCCTAGGGAACACTACTAAACCAATGTATATAATCACTTTGTTTTTATATATTCTAATTGTTTTCTAGCTTCTTGTGTAATCTATGTAAATTTGGCTATATGGAGCTTTTCTCCCCAGGCCTCCGCTGAAAATGGACATGTATCCAGTTGGACTATCCCGGTAAACAAATGTAAAATAAATAAATAAGGGGTTGAATAACCCTAGTTTTAGGCCCAATGTTGATCGAAAAAGGGTAAAAAAACTTGTTTTATAGGAAAATACTTGGATTTTCACCTGAAAAAAGGTTTTAATTTTTTTTCATGTATATGGAAGGATTCCTGACAGTATTTGGAAAATGTCAGCAATATTACATACAAAATGGATACATTTTTGGTAACTATTAATGTGTGCAACTAACTTTCTGTCATCCCACAGGAAGTTGGACTGGCGTGGTTAGAATCACAATTATTAGCCACTGGGTTATATGAACAGGATGTTATGAATGTATTGGTTACCATGATGGAGGTAGTGTTAAGGAATAATTGTTTGTTCTTCGAAGGTCAATATTACAAACAAGTGACCGGCATAGCAATGGGGGTGGCATGCACCCCCACTTTTGCCAATTATGTAATGTCCTTTTAGGAGAATGAATTTATTTTCCTTAGCCAATATAGGAATAGTATTCAATTCTATACTAGATATCTGGATGATTTGTTCTTATTGTGGATAGGAACAGAGGAAAGGCTATATCAATCACACTGTGGAATTTTCTAAGTTCACTCATGAATATAGCAAGGATAGAGCATTTTATTTAGACATTGATCTTAGAGTGGATAAAGTTAATAAATGTTTGATTTCTAAAATTTACAGGAAATCCACGTTTTCCAATGCATATCTGGATTACTCTAGTTGGCACCCTGACCATCAGAAAAAGGCCATTGTTAAAGGGCAATTGGTCAGGTCAGCAAAAATGATCACCCTAGAGAGTGAATTTTTGGATGAAATACAATTCATCACCAGTATGTTTTTAAAAAGGGGCTATTTGCAAGCCATGATTGAAAAAATTAGACAGGAGGTATCAAATAAAAGATTACAAAACATTTATATGCCCATTTTGGGCAAGAAAAATATGGTAAATTCGGATGTTAATAATATTCCAAGTAATCATAGATTGCAGAAAAATAGACATATGAATAGGAGTTTTATTTCCACTTATAATAAAGATTCTGAAAATATTGCAGCAGTAATTTGGAAAAACTGGGAAATTCTACAGTCTGACAAGGAAATTGTCAAATTACTTGGTGAACAGCCCAGTTTTGTATATAGGAGGCATAGATCATTTAAGAATACTTTGGAGTCTGTTACACCAGGAATTATTAGTGGAAGTAAACCAGTGGGCAACTTTAAATGTGGCATGTGTAATTTATGCCCTAATATATTGGTGACTGGTAGTAAGTTTAGTTTGAATGGGAGAGTCATTCATATCAGGGGACATTACAATTGCCACAGTAAGAATATTGTATACATGGCTAAGTGTTTGCTTTTTTCAGTTTTCTACATAGGAAAAACTTGTAGATTCTTTAAGGACAGAATATATGAACATTTGTCTGATATCAAAAATAAAAAGTTGACCAATGCATTATATAGACATATTAATAGCAACCAAAGGTGCCGGACGCTGTTGAAGACTGGGGGGGTGGAGGGTGAGAGGGGCACTTAGTGATCTAAAAAGGGCATTTTTATAACTATTTACTACCACAACATAGGTTCACTTGGAGGACTTTTTAAGCTTAGCCAATTCCCTTTTGGTGCTTGATTCTTGAATTAACATTTTCTGATTGGTCTTACCTATCCCATGGCTGATAATTGTATATTAGCCCTAGTGAGAATAACTGTGATTATTCCATAGATAATTTGAGGGGACCCATATAAGGGATGCAGCATTTAGGAACTGTCTCTATCCATTAGTGGCATGAGCGGCAGTCCTGGAGTACAATTTTATTTTGCTCATCCTTAAATCCAAGTTGCATTTCTGGATTTTATTTTTTTACATTTTATACCACAATACACAAACACTAACATATATTTGCTAAACAAAGCAATACTGTCTCACAATGAAAATAGACTTGGTATTAAAACTTCTCTGCCCTTGAAACTCACATTCATTGAAACAACATTAAAACCCACACCACATCCAAAGAAAATGCATCTGGCCAGTGGTGGATAAAGATTACCTTTGGGCTGTTTTCAAATCAGAGGCCCCTTGCACACAAAACAAGAAACATACATGCATTCTTTGATACACGTTCCTGACTTTATTAAATTATATTCCTTGTATAATACAGCACACTTGCTAGACTTAAGTTAGAGCACATTTTAAATTCATTGTTTGAACATTTTTCCAGAAGACAATGAAGCAAAATGCATGCACCAATAACAACAAAACTGCTCTAATCAGAACATTTCCATGACAACAGACTACTTCTACACACAATATATCACAGTAGTGTAAGCCATAGGCATGTTGCACAGCTTCTTGCACTTATTTTCAGTTGGGGGGGGGGGCAAAAGGCCAAACACCAGGCACACATTTTAAACATTGCTTGTATAATTTTGGAAAGTTGCTTGCATAAAATGTTGTGTTACTACTGTACATTTCACTGCCAAGTCTTGAACCCTATGCACTACAGTCAGAGCAACATAACACTATGCCAAATCACCTGTTTCATGAAAGTCAGGAAGGCTGAAACTTAAATGGCTATCATTTAGTGAATTCAGTTGTCATCATAGCTCTCAACCTCTTAGTACAAAACACCTAATATATTTTATAACTACAATGTAATGTTGTGGGCAATGCAAATTAAAGAATGGCTGACTTTCATCACTGGTTTCAACTAAATCTTACCACCATGAGCAAACCCTTCATTAACCAGACACAGCCATTTTAATAATGTATAAGTAAACCAGCATTTAAATCTATGATAGAAGGTAGTTGGCTGTGCTGTCTCAGCATGCTAAGGATTAACACAGTAAGATGTGCATTATTTTAAATCTTTTATGGTATTACATGATTTTTCAGATGGTATAAGAACATTTAACTGAAGATCAGCATATCTAACTTTTGACCATTGCAGGATGGCAGTTGTGCCTATTATGGAAATTTTGAATAAGACATGTATGATTGAACACTCTGTGACTAAAATGGTTAAAAAAATGATCAAACTATGAACATTTTAATTTAAGTTGGAAAATTCATACTTTCAGTCAGTCTGGCATTTAAAACCAAAATAAGCAATGCATCTTAAAAATATAATCCAAGAAAAAAGTTAATCTTCAGCATTAGGAAAGTTGAACACTCCCAGTAAAACCTGATGTTTTTGATTAAAAAATTACACAATTTCTAGTATATAGGGAGTATTGTGGCTGCAATTAAATTTGTAGATCACTTTCTGTCTCCTACCCCTTATATTTATCTCAGTCACTCACTCACTTGCTCACTCTGTGTCTCTTTCTTTCTGTATCTCTTAAAAACACAAGTATACACACACACACACACACACACACACACACACACACACACACACACACACACACTGCTGCAGCAGACAGTACCTTCCGAATCTGCGGCTCGGCTCTACAGTTGAATAAAGACATCTGTGGCTCTGCATTTGAAAGAAAGTAAATCCTTCTGCCTGAATGGCAGTCCGTAAAGAATAAAGAAATCCACTTGCCCGAACGGCATAGTGCATAACAATAAGTAAATACTCCTGCAACATATTCAAACAGGTGCGTGGCATGCTGATGCAATTAAGCATGCGATGGGGTGGTTGAGATGTTGCAAGTGCTGCAAAAGTGGGGGGCACTCCCTTACTCTATGGTTCCGGTGCCCATGATAGCAACCAAGGTCATGTTTTGGGATTTTTTGTTGTGCAACAGCTATTGAAAGATCAACAGGGAATTATGATTGATGAAACTTTATTAGTGAACTCAAGTGGCAGTTAAGGCTTAATGCCACAATATTTCCTGGTATAAATGAGTGTGCTAGTATCAACAGTGTATTAAAAGTAAAAAACATTTTAGGATATAATGTATTAATTTATGTTGTATATCTTTTTATACATGTAAAATACAGGTTATAAATGCACACATTTTTTGTATTTTAGTATTTAATTGGGTTCAATTAGCCAATTAACATGGGTATGTTATGTTGGGGTTATTTTCTTTTCTTTGTTCTGACGAAGTTCTGTGTAATCTGGGATGAAAGCACTAAACCATTGAACTGGAACTTTGTGGAATTTAATTTAATTTTTTATTTTGTATTTAACATTGAACTGCAGTATTGTAGAGTTTTATCTGGATTATTTATTGGAATATTGTGGAGTTGTTGTCTGAGTTGGAGTTTTAATAAAGTGGACGGGCATATCGCTCTGGCTGACGGTTTACTTTTTTCGGTTAAATAGTCTCTAACCTGCAGTCCAGACTTTTGGTGTCATCCATCTCTGTTACCTTTCCCTCCTAGGGTTGCTACCTTTCATTGTGGCTAAAACTGGACTTAGGCCACATACCCTCACACCTCCCATAACCCCACCCATTATCTGCCCACTTTACACCCATTCCGTGATGTCATCATTGCAGTATACGAGGAGAACGCCCTTTTTTTCTGATCATGATGCCTTTTGTCTGCAGATTTACTATGATTTTTGTTAAAAAAAAAAAAAAAAAAAGGCATAGTAAATTTTCCAATTTAACAAACTCTGATAGTCTGTTTCTTTATTTGAAACAGAATGCTGGAGTCTGCACAGTGTTTTCCGGACTACCAGGCAATCAGTTTGATTTCCAGGCAGTCTGGAAAAAAATGAATAGGTGGCAGTGCTATTCCATCAGTAGTTATGTGCTTCCAATAAATTGCTTCCTTTGCTAATTTACTCCAATAAATTCCAGCCCCTACTTGCAGTCATTCCTATTGGTAAAACCCCCCTTCTCCACTTGCATTTTGCATAGCTCTTAAACTACTTTCTGCTGTGCTATAAATATAATATTCTGCTTGACTGTTGCTATTCTCCTTAAGGACCTGCATCCAAAATCTTACTGTCTCCTTATTTCTTGAACTTCCCTCCTCGTATGTCATCATCATGCCTTTCCACTTTGATTGGTAACCTTATGCTTGTGTTATATGTTTGATCCTTAACTGCATAGATCTAAGGTATCCATTTAAATTGGGTAATCCTAAACCAACTTGCTTTATGGGAAAGAACATCTTATTCCACTTAGCTCTTGCTGTCTTCCCTTCACCAAAAAAAAAAAAAGTTCAACTTTGTATTAGTTCTGACTCACAACTTCTCCTTTGGTTGACAAAAATATGCCTGACCTGTTTCTAAAACTGAAAGGACTGCAAATATTTTTGCTGCTTATATCTTACTATCCATATCCACACTCAAGAGGTTCTAACTTCTCAGTTTTTAGCATTATCTTTTGTTTAATCTCTTAATCTATCTTCCTACGTATCCTCAACTGCCATAATACAGCCATTTGTAATCCATACACCTAAATATGGAATCTTATCAAGTCCCCATAGTTATGGGTATTGCTGAACCAATTGATGTGTGGGTACATAATCAACTGCTGTAGGATTTGTTTTATCCTTATTTATTTTATATCCTGCAAAATCTTGAAACTGTCACAGAAAAATTCATGAATACTGAAATGTCATATTTTGGATTTATCAAATACATAATACTATAATATGCAAATGACCTAACTTTTCTTGATTACCATACTAGTTATATCTCAGAATTTATGATTCCTCTGTTTTCTTCATCAGTAGTTCTAAATATAAAGCAAATAAAGAAGAAACAGGACACCCCTGCCTAGTTCCTCTGTTCAAACACAGCTCATCAGAGAGGAAGCTTCCCACCTTGATTCTTCCTTCTGACCCTTCATATATCCTCCTTATTAATCATATTATTTTATTAGGGAAAGCAAATGCTACCACTGCCCTACTCATACAATCTCAGCTGACTGTATTGAATGTTTACTCTGCATCAAGAGTGAGCAACAATAGCAGTATTTTTTTATATACTGCCTTCCTCTGGATCATCATTGTTCTGTTAATATTTTCAGATACTTGCCACCCTCCACAAAACCATGTTGAAACATATCAATCAATTCTGACAACACTTTTGCCATTCTCTTAGCTAGTATAGATATAAACACTTTATAATCATAGTTTAAAATTGAAATTAGTGTATGTGAGGCCAGGTCTGAGGAGTCCTTACCCTCTTTGAGTAGTACAGCTATGACAGCTTTCTTCCAAGATGCTGGTATTGTCTTTTCATTTAAAATATTGTTAAACAAAACCTTCCTGATCTTTATCACTTCCTTCGCTCCCAACTTCCACATTTCCACAGGAATGCCATCTGTTCCTGGAGACTTCCCTGTTGATAGATTATATATCACCATTTTTATCTCATCCTTTCCTGTCTTAACTATTAATTCTTGAGCCTCATGTTCCTCTAATCATGGCATAGTTAAGTCCATAAATATTTCCATTTGTACCTTTTCTTGGTTTCTTCATTCCTCTCCTTTATTCAGAATTTCATAGAATTTCCAAAATATCTCTAATACCTCTATAGTACCTCTGGTTAATTTTCTTGTTATTGGTTCCCTTAGTTAAGAAATAACCCTTTCTGGTTTCTGTTGCTTGAGTTGCTATGCTAAGAATGTTTGAACTCTGGAGTTGTTATCAAAATATTTGCTTAACAGAAACCCTTCTAAACTTATGCATGTTATCAAAATACACCCTTGTTTCTCTTTAGCAGTCCAAAATGGTTTCTGTTCTTGTTCTGTGAAATTCCCCTTCCTGTGCAACACTTTATTCTTTGACAACCCATGTGAATAATTCCAGTTATTCTTTTCCATATATTTCTCTCTTATTTCTATCATACTTCATTGTCATGCATCTTTGTCTTAGAATTTATTGATTCTTGATCTGAAGTAATTATTTAGTGTGTTTCAAATCTTTGTGTTAAATACACTGCTATCCACTCTAACCCAGTTACTGTAACTTGGGGAATAATATGTAAATTTTGTATAGATTTGTACTAGTAAATGCACAGCTTCCATTCAAATATTCTCACATATTTCTTCAGAAACCTACCCTCTTTTGTTATATTTCTCTTTTACATCCCCTGATACATCCTCACTGGTTCCACTTCCCATTCATAAATAATATTCCCTGCTGATAACTAATTACTTTATCCAAAAGTCTTTTAAGCTCTGTAATCATAGTTTTATATGGAATATAAATACATGCTAGTGTAATCCTCCTTCCCTGCCAATAACCCCTTATTACCACAGATCAACCTTTGTTGTCTACCTTTTCCTCTTCTGTAACTATTTTAGCCCCTCTTGAAATTAATATTACTCATGTTTTCCTTTGTCCCTGATACTCTGCTGAATAGCCCTTCTGAAGTCCTTTAATTGCCAAATTCACATGCTCATTTATATGTGCCTCCTGTAACATTACTATTTGCACCCTATATTTCTTGATATATTTTAATAATGTATTTTTCATCCATACCTGTAATGTTATTGACATTATATGATTAAAAACAATAAGGCAGTTATTCTGGTAAGAATCCCACTTTCAAATACTCAGTATGATAGTTCCTTTGAAATATGTGTTTCCAACTTGCAAATTATATGCACACATTAATGCTTGGCAGGCTGATCTTGTATACAGTTGTTGGTTGTCATCTCTTTTTGAACCTGTGTCACATTTTCCCAGTCTTTGTGCTTCAAATAAAAGCACTTAACGGAACGTGAAACTAAATAAATGTTAACCCCAACCCCTTTTAACCCACGAAACTATATACACTTTCCAAAAAGGAAATTTACCCCTTCATATAGAGAGGGTTGTTCCAACTGCACAGGCTTTACCCTTCTAAACTTTGGATTAATCATTCTGAAAGTGCATACTGGAGCCTGTGTTCCCTCTTGCATAGCCTGTCATTATCCTTTCTATATTGTCCTCCCAGAAATGAAAAACAACTTGCGTGCTCTGTTAGCTTATGTTTAGCCTTAAGAAACAGAACACTGGCTACTGCTGGCTGAATAAACTAAATTGTTCACTTTTGTATTTAATACAACCACTTGCAAAGGCATTCACTTCTCTCAGTATCATGCTTTCATTTGCTTTCACCAAACAGCTTGTCATTCCCCCTTTAAATGCTAATAAAGATACCTTAGAGGACATTATTCAGTCATTTCTTGATTAATTGTCTACACCTGTAGACATACTGCCTGCTCCTGTTGGAATGTCAGTGATGAAAAAAGGCAGTTAATAGCTTTATTTTATTTATTTGTTTGACATTTGTTTACTGGGAAAGTCTGACTGGGTATGAGCCCGTTTTCAGCGGAGGCTCGGGGAGAAAAGCTCTACAGTACACATTAAACAGAATAAAAAAAAATGTGAACAATGGTTACAAATATTAAGACAATAAGAAAGTAGTATAATATGCGAACATAAAAAAAGAAAAATAAGCAAAATATAAGGCAAGCAATAAAGTTGACCATACATTATATAGAAGATAGAACAGAGTTATAAATAAATATAAAAATATATTATAAATACAAAGAACATCTGTTTTCAAATAACAGAGCTCTACAGTTGTCCATGCCATTCATTTTCTACCCTGTTTGCTGAGAGAAAAAAATTCCCATGTATGCAGTGAAACTGAGAATATTAATCTATGCTTCCACTTATATAAAACAGGGGAAATTATTTTATATTAATACACATATTATATGACCAGTTCACTTTCACATCTCCCACAACAGCCCAGTATCACAACATTATATTCCTCATGTCCTGCCCTTATCTTGCTGCAGTATATAGTCTGGATACATTACAGTCAATAAAAAGTGCTGTCTTACTTTAGTATTACTAGCATAAGTGACAGTGATTGGTGAGACTCCACCACCCTAGTTCACATTTAAAATATTTCTGCATGCTCTACAGAACTACTTTGCAATGCAACATAGCAGTTTACTTCAAGACATTTATTATTCACATTTTAGTAAGAGCGAACACATTTTTATTACTAAGTTGGACATTTATTCCCTTCTTTGGCCTTCTAAACATTAATGACAGAATGAGAATTATACTTTAGAGTCATTCCACCAATTTTACACAGTCAAGAAACTTTTTAGCCACTTCTTGCAGAGGCACGGTTCTCATGTTCAAACTTCATCTTATGGAAAAGATCACTTTACGGTCTTTCCACGTATTTCCTTTCACATTATTGCCAGTCTTCTTCCTTGTCATTTTGCCCACCAAGTCCAAGCTATCTTGATTTTTCTAGTCGGCTCCTTTTTTTTTTTAACTCGGTCATTTTGCTTTGGAACAATTGAAAATGAAGTTTCCTCTTTGGATTTGGTTCTCATTCTTCAGACAATAGCAGAGTCCTCTTCACCTTGATATCTAATTCTTTGCTGAGCAGACTTTTTTATTTCCTCCTTAGCCTGTTCTACATCCAAAAAAAGCTTTCATCTCCAGAAAATAATGTTCTAAAAACAGCTGGATTTGATAACTTGAATTTCACACCTGCCTGTCAGCTTCCTGTAATTGCTGGAGTAGATTTCCTTCTCTTTTGCTTGGTATACAGTGAATAATAATTTTCGACAAAGACCGTAGTCTGCCCAGTTATTGCTACTTTTCCCTTCTGTCACAGTTTTGTCAGGAGCAGCTCTTTCTACTGCATCACTACGTCCTTGCTGTTGTAGGCCTTGGCTTCTTTCTGATTGTCCAGTTTGGAGCAGGTGCACACAAGTGTGTTTTTCAATTAACAAATCATGCTATGGAATTCCAGGCCAGTTGTTTATTTGTACTTTCATAAAATTAATGTAGTTTATTTCTTCAAGTTTCTCTGGTATAGGAGAAAATCTCATTCTCTTCTGTCTCCACTATTTTTTGAGGTAGTTCTTGAAAAGCCTCATAATCAGCTAGTTGTTTCTTTGTTTCATCCCTTGATTTCTGCAGTTTTATCAGCTCATCTGCGTAATTACTTAAAATTTGTTCTATTATTTCAGAACTTTTGCCATCTGACTTTATATATTCTAATAGCTTTTGTTTTATTTTAAATACTTCAGAATGGATTTGATTTATTTTTACCTCTAAGTTACTGGAAGCCATCTCCCATACCAAAACTGAAACCTGAACTGCTTTTTGCTAAACAGCTGGAATATTCTTCCCTAATAGTTTTTTTTCTTCTCTTATTCTATTTGAGTTTCTCTTACTTTCTCCAAATTTCTTCTTTGTTGACATCCACGCAGTATTGTGATTAGCCAGTAACTGAATTTTACTCAGATTGTTAGCTTTTCTTGTGCTGTTTATAGCTTTTCTTTTTCATAGTGGGTAAGCTCTAATCAACCTTGTCTTCACAGTGCAGCTGTCTTGGAACTCTGATTATTCTGAACTCTATTTAAGATGTGTCATTTCTTACTTTGAAAATGCTTTTCTCAATGGCTATCATTTCTACAGGGGCTTTTAAGATGCAAATGTTGCTTATAGATATGTCTTGCATCACATTATATAAGAACAGCTCAGAATACACCCTGAGTCCTTGTCCATGGTAGTTTTAGAACTACATTTGATTGGTTACTGGATGTGAAAATAAGCAATTAATTTCTACAAAGTCAGTCTAAATTGCTTAAACAAACTGTGTTTGCTTTCTTGCTTTGCAAAGACATTGAGATGGTATCTGTAAGTGGTACTTTGCTTGAACAAATACATTTTTCATCACAGGTGCGCACTGGTGTATTTCAGACTACGAACTAAGATCTGAACTCATTTCACAAGGGTTATTTCCTTCCCGTGGCTGAAGTGTGTTCGCTCACAATCTGCAATGTAAGTACAGGAAATGCAGTACACATATGAGAAGCATATGTTGGATGTGTTTGCCGGAGCAGTCAATAACTTCTCGTGCTCTGAAAACTTGAACTGCTTCTTTCCCACCCTTTTAGCATTTTTTTATTTCTTATTTATTTATTCAGTGAATATTGAAGAACAAAGATTGTGAAGGTATAAAAATTATAACGTCATTGTAGTTGTTTGTTTCTCTTTTTAGCATGTTTTCATTCTAATTCTCATCCAATTCTGTGGTCTCAAATTACTCATTATGAAAGTGCTTTCTATATAGACATGAATGTTTATAGATTGTGCTCCTCAATTATTAATATTTAGGTTTTGGATGCTATCTCTCAGTGGTACATTTCCCCTGTAAAAATTAATGGAGACATTTCAGGATTATTCCATTGATAGGCAGTACCTTGTTGAGATTCTGCTTTGTGGCATAGCATATGCTGGGAGCATTGTTAGCACTGAGGTTTCATGAAATTTTGACCTTGCAAGATCTTGATACCATATCCCTGAAACCATTATTGGAGTGAATGGTGAAGACAGACCATGAAATCCAAGAATTATGGTGAGTACCTAGTTTTCTTTTTTTTTTTATAATTTTGTAGCAGGTAGATTCCAATTACCTCACATTAACTTTAAGTTGATTTATGGAGCCTTTTTGTTTCTGCTTTTGCGCAAAAAAAATGCTAAACTGAGAAGCACTTTTTGTATATTTTCGGTCCATGATTTTTGGTGTAATAATCATCTACTGGTCTGAAGTTGCTTTAACTGTGGTACATTCTTCAGTTAATTTATACTTTTAAATGCAGGTAATATGCATAATTTTAATGGACACTTAAAGGCAGATTTTGTGTTTGATTTCATTAGCATACAAACTGCTTTGTTCCAAAGAGCTTATGATGCTGTACTGTATTCCATTTACCATGGTAATTTGTATGCAGACAAAATGTAATGTTCCTGTTTTTTATGTTCATTTGCTTTCACTTGATAGCACTGTTCTGTTAACATCACTCAGCTACTTTGAAAATAATTATGATGTCGTAAGGGGGCATTATGATGGCAGATGCTGGCAGACAGAATGTGTAAATTAATTTTAAAGGACAATAACTTTCCCATAAATATGTCTTTGAAAATAAAAAATTAATGAAAACCTATATAGATTATATGTTAGATGCAAATAAATTATGTGTACATTTCTTATTTTAGTATTTGTAATGATGTTGAGTCCTTGCAGTTGTATTATGTTAGTGTTTCAAACATTGCTTAAAATGTTCTAACTTTGGAAGTCTTCAGCAGTGGATAGTTATTAGAATTTCCTTTTCTGGTGTTCCCCAGCTTACCACATTTCTGAAATTTCTCTCACTCCCATGCTTTGAGGAAGAGACACCTCTGACCAGTGTATGTTGTTCTGTCATGCACTATATAAGAAGAAGGGCATGCTTAGCCCTGAGATACACTGTTCATTTTTAATAATTTTACACAGTTGGATTTTGATCCTAATTTTTGCCATCAAAGGTCTCACATTTGATGTGTGAAATATATGAAAACTGCAAGAGTTTCTGCAATCATATCAACAGCCAGGGCCCACCTTGGCACTACTGTTGTTGTGTTTCAAAGGAGTAAGAGATGAAGCATTACCAGAGTTGGTAGTAATTTAACCCAGTAATCTGTATGATGTGAAAAAGAGGAGCTTGAGATGAACATAGCTCTTTGAAGATGGTGTCTGTGGAAGATGCTAAGCATAGGGACTGACAGAATGTTCTCTTGTTCTGTCATTAGTTAATGCTGGACTGACTTGAAAAGGTAAGGGGACAGGAGACCATCCCTCAGTCAAAATCTCATCCTGCAATGTTTTCACTTTAGAGGGCTTCACGCTGCTGGGTAATTATGAGCATCTTCTCACCTAATGAGGGATATTCTTTGTTCCCATAATTGACCACTGAGGAAATAACTGTGAGAGATGTATTTCTTTGCCTACTTTAGGAAGAGACAGTTCACTGTATATATGTTACTTTTGTGGTAAAAATGTTAAAACTCACTGTATTTTTTCTGTGATAAAAGTTTTGTTTTACTTTTTGGGGGGTAAGTGTAGTAAATGTTTTTTAAAAATGTGTTTTAAGGGGGCAAGGTTACTTTTTTATGGCTTACCTGTTTTACTAGCTGTTGCTGCCAGACTTCCCTGTGAGTCAGACACCTTAACCATGGAACAACTTACCAGTTCCTTGTTTCTTCCTTTTTCTAGTGACAAAAAGAAGAAAATTGTCAAAACAGCCTTTGACACCACAGTAGACTGCTGAAGTGCCACAGCCACATGTGGGTGACTCTGCTGTGACCAGAACTCATTACTTCAACCACTCATTTTTTTCCTTGGGTCATGCTGCTGTAGTCCCTGCAACCAGTATGGACTGGAGGTTAGACATGTCCTCTATTGCTGTTGAGTCCCCTTGGTGGGCAAGAGGGAGCTACTGTCATTTGTCCTGGGAGAAGGGGCAGAGGATGCCAGTCAGCCCAGCCAGAAAGCCGTGCCCATCCATAGATGGGGTTTCTTGGCAAAAGTGGATCTGTTTCTACAAAAATTTCTGTTAAAGAAAAAAAAGGCTTAAACTTATGTCTTCTCTTGTGTAGTCACACTGTCGAAGAGTAATATATTGAGCTTAGCTCTGGGTTTAGTGGAGGGTCTTGAGCTTTCTATCATGTTTGTTTCTGGTAAAAGAAAAAGGCATTCTTCATTTTTGAAGTGATTCAAGAGTTTGAATCTCAAAATTATTCTGAATGCACAGATTATGTGTTGTCTGCACAGATTTCTGATTTAGATTCTGAGGAGTGTGTGGATTTAGCTAGTATTTTTGATGGATTTTCTTTCTCTGAAGCAATTTCTCGAATGAATCATGTTTTTTTTCCATGGAAAACAATGATGTTTCGTAGTCCCCCCAGGAAATATTAGGATTTGCTACAGCTGGAATTTCCAGAACTTGCTACTATTACTGTGTTCTTTTGCTGTGGAGGAAGTTTTTGTCACAAAATGCAGTTTCTGTTTAAATGTTTATACAGTCATCCCAGGTCAGAGACAGGAGTTATTGTTTAGTGAATCCAACTGCTGCTGCTGAACATTTGGTTAATACTAATCCCTCTCCTTCTGAGAAGGGTGGAAAAGCTTTTAGTAAATTAGGGAAAAAGTGTTTTATTCTGTAACACTTTATTTTAGAATTTTCAGCTATCAAGTTTAAATGTTGAAATTCATGCTTGCCTCTTGTGAGGAGAGATCTGCTATGTGTAATTTGGTTTCTTCTTTTCAATTCTCCCATGGATAAAAAAAAATATTTTTTGACCTTCTGCTGCAGAGTTTATTTAAAAGTGTGATGAGACAGGAAAGCCGATTCAAGGGATCTGTCAGATTTTTCAGACCTCCTTCCACAAGTATGCCGGGGGGGGGGTTAAGTCACAAGGGGGGGGGGTCTAAGTCAGAAGATAGCAAGTTCAAAAGACTGAAAATCAAAATATTGAAAACATTTTAATGCAAGTGGCAAACCCCCTGCACCACTGCTCATTATATATGCTAACACCAAGACTGCACAGTAGTGGAGAAGTAGCAAACTCCATTTTTGATATTTTGATTTTCAGTCTTTTGAACTTTTGATTTTCTGAAGGGGACCCACCAAGAAATTTAATGTTCCTTTTACATTTCTCATTAGAATTCAGTGTACACTCCCAGCAAACTACTAGTAACTGAGCATTTAAAAAGCAATGGCAGGGGGTTCCAAATGAAAGTAGAAACCCTCAGAATGAGGGACAGTCTAATAAGTCTAAATTACTATATAAAGGACTTCCAGCTACCTCCAACACACACACACACACACACACACACACACACTGGCTGTCCCTTAATCCTTCCAGAAAGTCTGAACCTCCATTTCTGTCTTTGGTAACAGATAGGTTCAGATATATGGGCCTTGAGTAATCCATAAAGATTACAGATGGCAGTGGGAGCCTCTCCTTCCTTTTTGGGGGACTCCTCCTAACAGATCAGACTCTTCTTTTCCCTCCTGTTATTTAGCATATGCTTGTTCAGGAGGTGAACAAAGTTGTCCCTATTCCTCATTTGGGGAAGGGTTTTATTCCAGGATACTTATGCTGCCAAAGAAAGAAGATTCTTCAGTGCTAGTTCAGGATCTTTCCTTTCTGAATCTGTTCATGATAGTATCCAAGTTCAAAATGCTGTCTCTTCACAACTTGTTACCCTTTATTTCCCATGTGTGTTTTCTAATGTCCTCAGGTATAAAAGATGCCATTCATCACATTCCTATAGATCCAGATTGCAAACCTTTCCTAAGGTTTTCTGTATGTACATCACATTATCAATTCTCTGCATTACTCTTTGGTCTACTGCACCAAGGGTAGTCACAAAATGTCTAGCTTCTGTGATAGCTCTGTCACACTTCTCATTTCTACTCCTCTTCCCTCTGCATGCCCCTCTCACCATTTCTGTGTCATCTGTCCATGATATCCCTTCTTGCAGCTATTCTCAGTTGCCTGTTCTAATAAATGGTCTCAACTCTCAATCATCTTTAGCTCCCAGAACCTCTGCTAGTGTTTATAAAGAACCACACCACACTAATGTGGTATGTAAACAAGCAAGGGGGACCCAGAGCTTGCCTTCTATGCAGACTAGCCATGGTAGCCGGGGATATAGCTTTTCAGTACAGTCTCAATCTACAGGCATCTTACATTCTGTCAGAGCAAAATTGTGTGGCAGACGGGCTGAGCAGGAGTTCGACAGACCCTCATGAATGGAAATTGATTCAGAGAGTCTTTCAAGAATTGATCCATTTGTGGGGAACACCTCAATTAGATCTATATGCCACAGTCACAGCAACCATTTGCTAAAATTCTGCTCCAGACTCCATACAAGAAGGCCTGAAAAACAGACACATTTTATTTTTTTAGACAGGAATGTTCTTGCATGCTTTTCCACTAATATCTGGGTTTAGAACAGGCTTTGCTAGGACTATTCTCCAGGGGTTCCTGAACCCAAATCCTTACTCATCCCAATCAAGTTAAACTATGTTAGTCTACCCATGTAGATCAGCTACTGCAGCAGTGATTCTTATGAAGAAAATAGTACAGCTGTGTAAGTAAACTTCCCTTAACAGTGAATTGTTGACTGATCAGTGCTGCAGTAGCCACTCTGTGCCTCCACCCCCCCCCTTATTTTTGTATTTTTTTATGCCAGGGTGTGGACATTTAGTATTATATTCCTAGCATTGTCCTAGCAGGGCTTTGGCCTGCCTCTCCCTATTGGGATGAAAGCTATGATTGGCTTGGTACTCCAACCTCACTTTTACTCAGCTCAGCTCAAGCTGGCTAGTGGTTTGGACAACTGGAAGATGCCCTGAAAGTGTTAGAAGCTGTCTGGCTGTTATATCCTTAGCAGAATATGACATATATAGCTTATGTCACTGCAGAAGCGATCATTCAAACATCTAATGTTGACATTTACTTACATTAAGTGTACTTTTCCTGTTACTATTGTTTTTGTACTCATCTGGCATTTTCTTTTGGTCCAGGTTATTTTTCTGTCTAGCTGTCTTCTAGACAGTTTTCTTAAGACCTAGCTCCATCAGACTTTACATAGGAGATTAAGAACAATCTAGCATGAGCTCACTGTAGTCATCACTATTTCTTCAGTACAAGTATGAAAAGGCTCACCAGTAGTGGGTCCTTAATTGTATTTTGGCCCTTATTCTTTCCATAGTTTTTTTCTGCTTTGTCGTTTCCTCCTCATACTGTCACCTTTGTTGCAAATTTGTTTCCTTATTGTACAGCTAATCCAGTATTACACTTCCAAATGTATGACTTCAGAACTTCTCTTAGATGACACTATTTTTGTATTGATACTGATATTACCTTGGGACTAAGTGCTTTCTTCAATATTACTGTTATCATTTTCAATGGTTCCTTCCTCCAACCATGCTAATTTGAAAGAGTACTATCTGATATTTGTTCTCATGAGAAAGATTAAGAAAGTATGTGAACAGCAGTTTCTCAAACAAGTCCAGTCTTGTCAGTGATTCAAATGACATTCAAGGTGGGTTTACTTGCCTGTATGGTGGTGGGAATGTGGATCATTCCAGCTTTCAGTTTCTTATGCATGGCAGGTTATTCTGACTGCTGTAGCTCTCCATTTGTAGTGGTCAGCTCACCTTGTCTGTAGTTGATGCTGCAGGTCTTTGTTCTAGAAGGAAATGGGGTCAGCCATACTTTGCCTAAGTTTTGAAAAGAGACATTCAGTCAGTACTTTTAAAATTCAAAGAATCTTTATTGGGCAGATGAGTGCTGCTTAGGTGATTAAGTAAATATTGCCAGGTCTTGCCGTCTCATTGCCAAAAGTGTGGGCAGGGCTTAAGGGTGTTGCCTGCCATGATGTCATGTGGGTGGGTGTGTTTACAGATTCTTGGTCCACCCATGATGTCATGGAGGTTGTCGACCTGGATGAATGGGGGTGACTTACAGTCTAAAGAGTTGCATTTATTTTTAATTGTTTCTGATACATACTTTCTTCCCTTAGCCCATGCCATTATAATTTCAAAAATGTATTATTCTGCAGTGTCTAATCACATACATTGTCATTGAAAAAACTTATACAGTTAAATTTAGTTGTAATTATTGGCCGTGGAGTGGTCCATCCATTTTTCAGAAGTAATCATGTGTGGCTTAAATGCATTATCAGTAGAGGGATAGAATACTGAGTTGGGGTTGTCTAAAATCTTGAAACCTTTGTATAAAAACTTCTACAGATCTGTCTGGCTTTCTCCTTCAGCAGTGTGTGGCTTAGATTTAGTGTGTATGTATGTTTAGCCAATCAGATGTTAATTTTGCTTCAGCCCAGTTAGTCTGAGTAGTTCACTGCCTGAGGTATGTGACATCTAGTAGGGTGGCAAGCTTGGTAGAATATAAACATATCATAGCTTGTGTGGAAAGAGCCAGGGTAAAGTCAGAGACTTAAAATAAACAAATACAGCTAAAGTTCAGCAGAGCATCCTTATTGGTAGTGGAAATCATCAGGGGTTCTTATTTATCTGATGACAGTCAACATGGAAGTGGAAATTAAAAAAAAGTAATAAAAATAAAATAAGAAGCACATGTGAGTGTCCTTGAAGGCATTTTTTGGGTGTCTGGAGACTCACCTGGGGGGTATACTGCTGTTAAGGTAGTTACAGCTCATAACTTGCTATGTTAGTGGCAAGGAGTAAATTAATGTGGAGCAGAATGGTATACGGGCTCCTGGTGGGGATAGTAATGGCATTGTCAGAGCAGAGAACGGTGAAAGTCCGGTGGTGCTCCAGAATGTTTAATCATTCTTGATGAAAGTTAATTACTGTAACATTATATGGAGCTAACAAATAGCTCAAGCATTAGCTTTCCATCTGGTTTGAAGTGGCAGTCATATCTATAAAAATTGTCGGCGAGTCTTTAATGGTTAGAGTGGACATGTGGTCCTGCGAGCTGTTTCTAGAATACTGTTTTAATTTGTCACATACATGCGGGTTGCCGGAGTTATGTTAAAATTTGTGGTGCATCTTAGGTGTAAAAATAAGTAGTTGGTCATCTTGTTAATCAGCCAGCGTGTATCCAGACCAGCATACTGAATAGTGTCACAAGGGTTTGAAGTGCCTATTTTCCTGGATAGTAGGGATGAGCCATATAGGATGGTAGGGGAACGAAGTGGAGTATGTGGCTGAGCTAGGTCTGGAGGAGACCTGCCTAAGGGGATGTCAATAGGCAGAGTATCTGCCACTGTGTGGGTGGCCCCATAAGAGTAAAAATGGCATAGGTCATATAAGGAGGTTACTCTGCCCTCCTAGTTACAACTAATAACCACAGGGCTAAAAAGCCAAACAGAATGAGGCTGCTTGTTCTGAGGGTCAAGTGGCACCAGGCTGCTTGTCCTGTTAGTAGTAAAGTGAATTTAGAAAGGTTTCATAAAATATACAGTGTCTGTATTCTTGCTTTGAGAACAAAAATGCATGGAGGGAGAGTAGTGTTACTGAAATGGAATTAGTCAGGAGGGGACCAGCATTCTAAGTAATGCTACTAGGGTTTGAAATGCCTCATTCCACAATATAGTAGGGATGAGTGACATAGGATGGAAGGGGAGTGGAGTGTGTGGTTGAGCTAGGTCTAGAAGAGACCTGCCTTCAGGGATATCAGTGGCCAGAGTATTTGTCGCTGTGCAGTGGAACTATAAGGGATAGAACAACGTGGGTCATACAGGGAAGTACCCTCCCCATTCCAACCTAATAATGGTGTAGGGATGATTTCTCATGGGGAAAAGAAGCCAAAGAAAGTTGGGGCTGCATGTTTGAAAGGTCAAGTGGTGTCAGACGGCTTGTCTTGTGAGTAGTGAAGTACATTTAAAATCATTTCATACAAAGCATAAAAAACACCAAGAACCATATTCGTGCTTTGAGAATGAAAATGTCTGAAGGGGGATTTGGGTTAGTAGATAGGACTCAGTCAGAAGGGGATCACTTGTAGGAAATGTCAAAGGATAATACCAAAGGTTAATAAATCAGCCACTGTGCAGATGTTCCAAACGAAGATAAAACAAATAGCGTGGATAACTTATGTGTTAGCTGGCGATGCTGACTTCATCCTAATTGCAACTAGTACTGCCACACTGTTGTTTTTATAAATATAACTTACAATAGGTGAACGGCATAGGCTGGATCAGAAAGACTGTTTATCAACTGGTTGTAGGAGAATGTAAAATCTGTGTAATACTGCTTTTACTGCTGGGGTAAGACTGCCTTAGTAGTGTTTTCAAACTGTGGTATGATACTGTGTAAAGAAACATGCAGCAGTGTTTTAAATAGAAGACCAGCCAGTGTAGCTTCATTAAAGTTACTGGGTTGTTACTGCTTAAGGGAGGCTTGATGGACGATGAAACAATAAACCCAGCTTGTCTGAAAAAGGAGTTGCAGATTGTATTGGGACCAAATACCTAATAGGGACTTCTGAAAGCTGGCAGTTTAAAAGCTATTTAAAGGACATAGAAATATATTCAGAAATCTTGATGATCCTCCACCTTTTTTGTTAACGCGTAGCTTAAGTTTATTCAGAATGATATTAATAAAAAAATCTGGTAGAGTTCTCAAAATCTTCCTTTGTTTAATACTAATCTTGGTTAATGCTACCATGTAAGTTTCACACAGATGTAATATGATCCTTCTAGAAGTAATACGCAAGAGAAGTTTTTGCAAACAGTCTGGAGAATAACTTTTTATTGCTATGCTGTTTAAAATATGAAGAGGTCCATTTTTTACCATTAGGACTGATGCCACTGGCATTAGGGCCATTTAGCAGATAAAACTTTCCCAGGCTACCAGGCACTCTCCACTTGTCATCATGCATCTGTCATGTTCCAGTTCTTGTTACACTTCATGTTTGGTCAGAAGAAAATGATCCCAAGCAGCCATTTGGAAAAGCAGCTGTTTTGAGAGGTGAACTTCAGTGCAAGTGTTTCACCTTCTTTCTTTTCTAATTCTGCTTCATTTTTTGTTGAGTTAATAGATTTCTGTCAGGTTTCCTGTCACAAGATGCCATTACTTCAGTATGCTTTGGCCTCTGCCCTGTCCCTCATACTTGTGATATTCACTCTGTTATTTAGTACGTGTGGCTGCATTCAGGTTCTTCTTCCCACCAAAATGCACAGCCTGCGTCTATATTGCCTCACCTAATCTCACAGTACATTTCATTCCATATTTTGCCTCAGATTTCAGGAGGCCGCCAAGTGAAGGTGAAAAAGAATTCACAAGTTGTTTTTTGCTTGTTTTTATTGTCACAATTCTATTCCATAGAAGCAGAATGATAGTCCAGTCAGCCTTGTAGCTCTACTTCTACTCTTAGCTCAGAAAAAAATAATAATGCAACAGTTCCTTTTAAGAAGAAGTTTAAGAAAATGTCCTTTGTTGAAAAGCAGGCTTCCCTCTAAGATGATACCTCCAGTTTTAGTGGTGGCTTCATGATTCCACTTCTTCTTTAGATCAAAGACAACCTTGCTCCAATTTGATTGTAAAAGAAATTGGTCAGTTTACATATCCCTTCTGTTATTGTAATACAGTCTCAGTAATTGAGGCCCATGCAGTGCCACCAGGTTCTGAACCACAAATTTGTCAACATTTTGCCATTAATTATATCACAAATTATGGCAAATCGACAAAAAACTCTTCTGAGACTAAAGGTCATAAAAAAGTCTCATGTCATTTCTGAATCAGGGTCACCCGCCCCCCCAGAGCAATGTTTTCCCTGGTGCTAGTTTTGCCAGTATTGGTAACCCCATTGGTAGCTCCAGCACCCACCCCACCAGTTTCATCATTTTTTCTTCCAACGTCATCTCCTTCAATATCCTTTGCCACTGGGCCACTGTTTTTGATACTGTATCATCTGTCATCATTTATATCATCATTGATTTATTCTTTGTTGTTGCCAACTATTTTTGTAAAATTATCAACTATTTTTACACCAGTATTAAACGTCAGGCCCCTTGCTTAAGGAACGGTGACAAATTGTCTGGCAGTGGGAGCCTAGGTGCTATCATATTCAAGTATTCCAACATCAGTGGTTCTGGTTTCAGTTTTTCTTGCATCAGCAGTCTGGCATTGGGCTTTGCCTAGTTTCACAGTACCTTTAGTTCTATGAGGAATTTTTCCAAATAGTGTACTGTGATGGGTTTAAATGACCAGGATCCATTCTAGGACTTGCATCTTGCTCCTTATTAAAAGGGCTATCAAGTCTTCTAGATCTTATCTGCCTAAGAAGAGGCTGAAGAAAGACCTTGCCAAAATTAAACTTTTGAAACCTCTTTGGACCATGTCATAGTGATTCCCTGATTACCTCTCTTCTTCCCTAAGTGAGCCAAAATTTGAATAATACTTGCAGATCTTGCATTAAGCGGGGAAACCGGCCTTCTGACCCCATTCCTTCTCTCCAGCATAGATAAATGCAAATCTAATGTTTTAACCGCTCCAAAAGCTTCAGGGTTGTTCTCCTTCAGTGGATATTTTGCAGAATGCCCCCAGAATAGTATTTGAAAACCTAGACATAGTGGCCTCTATACTTGAGAAGTTGGACTGTTTTTCTTGCTTCCAAATGAGTGCATAGATTGGGCAGAGATTCCTAAACCAGATATAATGTTTTTGTAGTAGCCATTCTCAAGGTGATGGCATCCCAAAGTCCATTGTGATGGTTGAGCTTGGAAAGCTTGCATTCATAATTGTCACTTTATCTTTGCATGCTGAATATTTAATCTATGATAGAGGAGTTGCTCAAGGGTCCACTGAGGAATAAGATTAAACTCCAGATAAGTATGCCATCCAACCTTGTAGTCCATCTATCTTAAAAAGTATAACCACAGACAGGATCTAGTATTGCAATACACCAGTATGTCTGACTGTGAAGGAAATCAATTTGATTTTCCTGGTACCGCCTTCAAAGTGCTGCTTCTGTTTAGATCTGAGAGTATAAGCACCTTAAATGTGAAGGAATAGTGTTAGATTGTTGCTTCTTTGGGTGAGAAATTTCACTTTTTACAATTTTTCTTTTCTAGACATTGAGGAGCCAATGCTATAGTTTCAGTGTGATCCACAGGAGAAGCAGCATCAGGAGGATGCTGGAAATGCATACTCCTGAAACTGGTTTCTGCCAGGATCCACGCTAGAGTCAGTTTGAGAGGATTCTCCCTACATGTGCCAGCTTGGAGAACATCTGCAAGGACCATGGAATAAAGGAGATAATATCTAGAAGAGTCTACAGTACCAGTTTTACAATATTATTTCTCTAGCTGTCCTGAATTACATCCCTTTCCTTGATGGATTTCTCCTCCCATTAAAAAGAATTGACAAAGAAGGAAGTGTTAAAGCCCCGCAACAAGAGTCATGCAAAAGGTCCCCCCAGATCGGAGTGGCTTAGGACTTTTTTCTAAATTCTGTTTAGTGCCAAAGAGAACAAAGGACTTTAAGTTCATTTTAGACATAAGTGGCCTAAAGATGTCCATTCCAAAATAAAGATTACCTCTACATCAGGATTGGCAAAGAATCAAAGAGATTTTCCCTCTTATCGATTGGAGCCAATCATTACCAGTTCAGCACTCTACCTTTTGGTCTCACCCTAGGTTGTTCACCAAGTGCATGTTAATATTTGCTTGCTTGAGATCTAAGATTTTCCAGTAACAGTTTTAAAATCTGAAATTCATAAGTGCGAGTCCTGGAACAGCAAGACTCAATGTGCAGTAGTGGTGACTTAGATGTACCAAATCCAAGATCACTGCGTCTCAGAGTATTCCTTTTCTCCAAGGCATGACATTATTGGAGTTGGTGTATATAGGTAGTAAGGTGTGAGGGGGTGGAGCCCCCACATTGGGTCGGGGAGGGGGTTATGACCTGCAAAATGTATCTTTAAAGGAGAACAGTGTTTGTTGGCATTCACTGTTCTCCTGTAGTTTTGCTATTTAATTATCATAATTCTGAGACTCATAGTTATAGGTCTCAAGTAACATGTAAAATATTCCCTTATTTGGATGACTGTCTCCTCACTGCACAATCTCAGGAAGATATAGTTCACAGGAGGGAGTCTTTATGCATATGATTTTCATTCTTTAGAGTGATAGTCAAAAAAATCAAAAATTCAGTCGTCCTGGCTCATGCTGCTTATTTTTAGCCTGCACTATAGACACCATGCTGTGGTGGTAGACCTTTGTACCCAGGGTATGATCTTATCCCTACAGCAAGTTTTTGATTGTGTTCACTCCTCTCAGTCAGTTCCAGCAGAGACCTGCCTCAAGGTTTTAGGCCTCAGGTATCTCTGCATTTTTATGGTCATTCATGCCAGATTTTACATGAGGGGTCTTCACTGGGCAGTTTAGGTCTGCTGGTCATAACATCTTGTTACCTTCTCTCATTCAGTCTGAATATCAGATCCTTATGGATTGTATCAGCATTGATGGCTGAAACTATCAATCAGCCATGGAGCTTATTCCAGCCACAGAGTCTTAGTTGACAATTACCGCAGATACATTGGGCCTGGGGGGTGAAGCATTACAATCTGCAGACTGTCAGGGCTCCCTGTATGACTTAAGAGTCTGACTTACATATCGATGTCCTGGAAATGAAGGTAATCCTACATACCAGTTGCCCTTTGGAGATTCCATACCAAAGGTAGTTTTCACTCCTGTGATCTGACAGCATCTCTATTGTCTGGTATATATAAAAAAACAGGAATAAAAGCATTCATGTGTACTTTGACACAATAAATTGAAAGTGTGGTAGTGGGTCATTAAGAACAATGTTTTCTAGTGAAGAGACATATTCTGGCAGAGGCCATTTCTCTTGTGGAAGGCTCAGCCATTGTCTTCTGAATGCATTACAAATAACATCTGAACCAACCAGCTGTAAACAGAACCTTTTGCCTGTAGACACTCCAGTATGCATTATTGTTGTCCTTTTAACCATCTTAGTGTCACAATTTCTTTTCAGTCCAGAGAAACACTACCCTATCAGTAGTCAAATTGACTGTTTTAGGTTTTTCATCAGATTCCTGTGGTGATGAGATTCATTCAGAAAGGCAAATTCCTAAGTGCCATGGCTTATAGTCTCTTGTATGCCCTTTTCTTTCTCAAATAGCCATCAGATTACATTCCATTAAAATGCTGCCGTCTCACCCTTTAGGCAAACCACATCCAGCCCTTCACTTTTTAAGGCTGACAGTCTGGCTTCTCTATTTGTAGTGATAGCCAAGGATCCAGGTTTTTCTCAGGGTTGTTTCAATCATTTCTTCACACAGACCCTCTGTCTAGAAAATTTGCCAATACAAATGGAAGCTCTTTTTTAATGTTCAACTAACAAAACACTAAACCACTGTACTGCCATTGCCCCATTTGTTCCTACTTACCTTTTGGTGCAGTGGTGCAGCGGTTGCATTGTCACCTTACAGCAAGAGGTTCTCTGGTTCGATTCTCGGCTGGGGTCCCTTCTGTGCGAAGTCTGCATGTCCTCCCTGCTTTTGTTTGGGTTTCTTCCGGGTACTCCACTTTCCTCCCACGTTACAAAGGCACGCGTCTGGAGTGTTTCTCCCCGGGCCTCTGCTGAAAATTGGCTTTGTTCCAAGTAAGACTTTCCCAGTAAACAAATGTTAAATAAATAAATAAATATTTGAACCTAGACTCAATTTCTCTTCCATCAGAAGTGTCCATTACAAAGTTTATTTTATTTCATTTTATTCTTATGAAATATCAGGATTAAAACTTGTAAGCATTTTCTACACTCCGACTGCAGGAACCAAAGTTTTATTTCTTTCACATTCTCCAGTATGAATCTTCCCCCTTTTTGTACCTCAAACATCCAAACAATCTAACATTTCAACTGCACTTCTGCCCCCTAATTTATTTGACTTTCTTTTCTATAATGTGCTGTTTTCCTGTTACAAACACCTATAGTAAATTTTCAGTTTTATCACTGTCTTGTATTCCATTATATTCTGCAATCATACCACCACCTCTTTTGCCAGAGTCAATATTCTCCAAGCCACCACCTCTTTTGCCAGAGTCAATATTCTCCAAGCCACCATCGGCAACCTTCCTTCCCTCCCACATTAAAAAAAAAAATCATCATCCACTGCCACTCTTCACTCACATTTTCTTGGGTAGTTTGTTTCTAATGTACAAAAAAATAAAAATAAACTTTTCACCACATTATCTAGGGAGGCCTCAAAAGACCCTTACTATGAGCTTCAGTCATTTAAGTGTATCCCTAAATATGTAATCCAAGTATGCTCCCGCAGGAAATGATATTTAAAGTTAAATTACTCCATAGTTTTATAGCTTATCATACTTTGCTATCAAATTAAGAATTTTGTCCATGTCTCCCTCATGGAAAGCAATCATCATCAGCAAACAACAGTATTTTCTGTTGCTGAGTGCCCCGCATGTATCTTTTCCCCTTGGATTCCATTAAACAGATAACCAAAGGCTCCAAATAAATATCAAACAGCAATGGGACCGGTGACAACTCTGGCTAATGCCCTGATCAGTATTATAGGTAATATTTTTCTCCTAACACTACTCCCCACATATTTTGTGGCTGTTTCAAATATTCAGTCTTATCTATGTTCTTTCCTGGATTCACTGAGGGTTTGTAACACCTTTTTGTTGTTTGTGAGATATGGTGGAAGTGAGAACCCCAATTAGAGACCCTGTCCTTCCATGTACATTTACTTTATGCTTAAAATGCTTACTCTTCCTCTCTTTGAATCTTTAGCCTCAGTAGACTTGAAGTTCTTGTTATACAAGACAATTTTTAGTAGACATTACTTCAGCTAAGAACATTTTTGAGTTGTACATTCTATGGAAACACATGACTTAGCTTTTCTCAAGGCAAAAGGTACAAAAGGTGGCACTTAGAACTTAACCTTCCATTATGCCTAAAGACAAGTTGCCACAGTCAGAATTTAAATGATGTCCATACTATAATGACAGATTTGTAAAAAGGAAGTCCATTGTCAGTAACATACTCTCCCTCCAACCTTCTCCCTTAGTGTTTTTCTGACATTTCTTCTCAGCTGCTGTTTTCTACTTTTCTTAGCTTTGCACTGTCTGCTGAAGAGCTTGATGGATGAGAGAAATGTCATGCATGACAGCAAGGAAGAGGATGTCTGGCAGCCTGGGAAAGTTTTATTTTCCTAGCAGTTTTGTGGCATTAGTCCTATTGGTTAAGAAAGTGTGCTGCTTTCTTACAGCTCTGTCATTAATTTAAGTCCATAACTTTTGTTTCCTTCTCCTTGATAATGAGCACAGGTAGAATGACTACTGGATCAAGAGAAACTTTTCTTGAGTAACATTATTTTATTTTATTTATTTTTATTTTATTTATTTTATTTTACATTTTTATTTTACAATAAAATAAAATAAAATGAGTAACATTCTGGCTTTATCTTGCCAGTTGCCTTCAAATCAAGTATCAGAATGTATTTGTAGAGAAAGGAAAGGGACATGAAGGGCATTTATTCAAGTGCTCCAGAAGCAGAACTTTTGGCTCTCTAGAATGTAGGGCCTGCTGGCTTACATATCCTAAGGGATAAGTGTGACCTGTTGAATGCACTAACCAGGACTTCTGTCAGTAGCATTTATTTCCAGATGTAGTCCTGACAGAGGGTTTCACATCTTGCTGTTGATATCCAGCACATCATTCTAAATGGGACTTTTAGGATAGTGATCTTTTTGAACTTAATATGTAAAACAGAATTGCTAACCAACAGCCCTGTCTAAGACCCTAGATTATCATTGTCATCAGGCTATATACTAATGCATCAAGGCAATTATACATTAGAAATGTTAGAGAAGATGTTCTAACCATGCCTGCCAAGCATGTGCCATGATAATGTCAGCTTTGAGTATCACTACTGACTAACACTGTGATATGTGGACATTTCCATCAGAGGTAGCTGGTGATGAACAGATGAAGGATGCTGTATGTATCAACATTGTTAACGGGTTTAGTTGAGATGTGGTTAGGACCAACTGGAGTGGGATATGGCTATAGCAGACGCAAGTTAAAGTTTTGAATTTGGTTATTTCATGCTGATGAACATGAGTGTGTAATAAAAAAACTTCAAAGTTGATTGCAGTTTTATTCCTTTAATTACACTGATCATTAACATATTTGTTCTTTCTTATTTCTGAAATTCTTGAGCAGCTGAAAAGATCATGTTCCAGAAACATAGCTCTTACCTTTATACAGCAAATGCCTTAAACTGTACTGTGAAAATAAAGTTAATCTAAATAAAAACCTGAAGAAAAAAATATCCAAGTGCTTCTTCACATTCCTTACAGTAGTAAAGTATACAGTCTGGCTATAACCATTTATGATTTTACACTGTATGTTGCTCACCTGTTGTTTGAAGTTCCATTATCAACATTTATCTGAGTATGCAAAACTTACCAAGTAACAGTTTGATAAAAGAGCCTGTCTATATAATGTACGTTTTGTCATTTGTTCTTGCAAAATGTGTATAAATACATTCTAGCAGTAGAATTTTGAGTCATAATTGTATTCCATGGTTCATATATGCTAAATACTATACATTTTAAAGATGTCATACTTGAAGAAATGTCAAAAGAAAGCTCAAGACTGGTCTAATTTAGAAATGGATGGAACAGCAAATTTGAAGATGAGTTGGAAGATATAATCACTCATGTAACTGCATAAATGTTTGCTGCATTGATTTATTTCAGTGCTATAATGAGTTTCTTTTAAAATCTCTTATCCTTGCTTCTGTTGAATACATGTACATTTTCTCTGTATCCCTTACAAAGTTTATTTTATTTCATTTTATTTTTATGTAATAGGTAGGTGAGCTGAACCACAACGGCTCATTTTCAGCCCAAAAGGAGTTACAATAAAGTTGAAAAGAAATACAATAGATGCAATGCATAGCAATGAATTAATCCTGGATAATTCCAGAATGGCTTAATGTTTGCTAAAAATGTAGAGATATCAACAGCTTTCGACACACCATGACATAAGTTTCTTCTGGATGTTATCAGTGTGCCATTACAGAATACTTTAGTGTCAGTGCCTGAACATTTACATGAGGCCTCAGTGGGCAGTAATGATTTGGATACTGTTTACAGACCTAAAGTTGGTATTGTTCTTAACTCATTTAGAAGTGAGTTCCAGATTTAAGGCCCCCTGAATTGGAGGCATTCTGTAGATTCCAGTAAGCAAAGTGGTATTTTCAAGTCATTCAGATATTGCTTTACTGACTGCATGTTTGTAGGTACATCATTGCATATAGTAGTCTTGTACAATTTTGTATTGGTTCATGATAATGAAATTGTAAACCTTCACACATAGAAAGTAGTTTTCCCCTCTATAATATCAGATGATTGATGTTTTGTTAGAGTTAATGATTATAAAATTGCCAGTTCTATTTCAGGTTGTCTGAAGTCTTTAACTGTTTACTGGTTGTTGAAACAAGTGGAAAACATACCTTTTAGAGCAAGAAATAATCTGGGCAAAGCCATAAATAAAATGGGCAAAGGCCCAAAAATAGGGACAATTTTTAAATTTTGCTCTTACAAACTTAGAAAGTTGATAGAGTAACACATTTGGCATTAGCATGAATTTTCTGAAGGATATGAAGTATGAAAAGCAAACGTCTGTCATTATTTGCAAACTTCAATCTTTAATGATTTACCACAAATTTGCCAGAAAGCTACAGTTTTATGAAAAAAGAACCAAAGGTATGAGGCCAAAGTCTGGGCATTCTGCAAAAATCTGTACAGTTGAGAGGTAAAAAGCTAATTATATTAGAAAGTTAGCATTAGGATCCCCTTAGCTGCAATTTCCATGTCTTCCCTAGAGGTTCTCCAACAGGTAGTTAGTAATGTGTTCCTTATGCACTTGTGGGAGGGGTGAGAGGCTGACAGAAAGGTTAAGGTGTTTACCTTATAAACACAAGGTGCAGGGTTTGATTCTCACATGAGGTAACTGGCTAGGCTTAAAATGGTCTACAAAGGCAGTTAGCCTAGTACTAATCTATGTGTCTGTGTGTCTATGTGATGCAAAAAAAGTTAAAAAACAGGTCTAACCCTACTCCAAAATACCTGTAGACCTGCAGTGTTTTATTTAAATTCCATCTGGGATAGTGATGTTCAAAAGTGTTTTGTGATTCCCAAAATAGCATAGCCTTGTTTTTTGGTAGATCAACTTTAATTCCCAACTAATAAAGCTTGTGGCAAGTTACGTTTATGTTGTGGAATTATTTGCCTTTTGAATTCTGAGCTATAAAAAGTAGTACAGTAGCATCCTGCTACTACAATGTTTAAATACAATTATAAATGTAAGAAATCTGTGTAATTTAGTACTGCTGCATACCATCAAACAAACTACCTGTAGTACTCCGTGTTCTTATTTCTCATTGTCTTGCTGTTAAACAACATGTCTTATTTTACATTATTTTTGCCTTGTAGACAGGATTATGGCTGAAAAGGTTCTGTGGAGCAGTTCACTTACCCCATGAATGAATAAACAAATAAATCTGTGCCACACTAATGCAACTGTGAAGTCACATTTAGAGTTTTATTTACGTGAGACCCAATAAAAGCGGTCAGTGGCATAAAAAGAATTTTGTCTCGACTCATTAAGGACTAGACTAAAGCATTCAGAAAAAAAAATATGAAGAGCATTGGTTTTATAGTTAAGCCCTGTGTGACCCTACTGCTTACAGGCAGTAAATGAGATTGGAAATGTTTATTACTTTAAATAACCTGTTCTTAAGGTAGTTGGTGTTCTATTTCATTTTGTTTGATCAGAGGCCAGAAAAGGCTAGCTCAGATATGAGCGCATTATGTTGTTCATGAGTTGAATGACTTTGTCAGGCCCAAAAAACATAGTGACTGCCAATTCTTCCCTTTTAATGGTCCTGATGATGGTATGTATATAATAATGTAACAATGGCTCTGCATATGCTCTGATGACTAAACATATGTTGGTGATTGTTGACTAGACTAAGAACTTAAAGTGATGTTTAATCTGAGATGCAGATACTTTACTTCAGTTGTTTGGCAAGTGGTAGGAGGAGTAAAATAGGTTCATAGGAGATTACTAGGCTATCGACCTGGTGGTCATTTTAAGCCTATCCGTTTGATCATGGTGAAATACCATGAAAATGCTAGTCAGTACCCAAGATTGCATTTAGTGATGACTGCCCATGTCCATGAGGGTTGTGGGCACTATCCCTGGTAAGAATTTACGGTGCCCCATCCACTCATCCAGGTTGCTCTTAAACAGAGTCATAGAGGCTTTCTCTTTCACATGAATTGGTAGCCTGTTCCAAAGATGCAGTTTAAAGGAAATGATACATTATTTAGGGCCATTTTTGTACACTGTCAAAATGTTGGTAGTTTTTATCACTGGAAAAATGTCACTACTAACTGAGACATTAATGATGTGCCTTAAGGGCATTGATGTGAAGGTTTCTTATGCATGTAAAACTTGTGAGTTTAGACTAGCAGGACAAACTTGTCCACAGTTTGGCGTTTCCCAAAGTCAGTTTTTACTTTTTGAAATTGATACTTCTGTAAATTGAAAATTAATAGTTTAGCCAAATATATGGTTAACACCTTTCTCAATCATAGAGTAGTTTTCACATGGTATAGAGCTGAACTGCTGACAAAAGTAATGTTCAATTTATTCTGTACTTTCCTTTGGATCTATAATCATTCTACTTCCCTCTTAAGTTCAGGGAGAACAAACAGTTCTGTTGGCCTCTGTCTGTCTCTCTCTCTCTCTCTGGGGCTGTTAGTTCTCCACCAAAATATTCTGGGATTACAAAAAGAGTAATAATTTTGAAGGACAGCTGATTCCATTATTTTAGGAGCAGTCTAACAGGCAATAGTACCCCAGTACACCTCACCTTAAATGGGCAAAACTTAACTTTGCAAAGGAAGCAGTATATTTAGTTACTATTGCAAAGGCTGTTTTGAAGTCTTTTGGTCTATTATGTTAATAATAAAAATAATGCAAACTGTGATTATATAATTATGTTAAAAGTAGTAAATTAGCTTATATTAGCACTGAATCATTACTAAAAGTTTTGTAGCAAAAAAAAAAAAAAGCATAGTGAGCCAAATGTATCAGAATGAAAGTAATAATACGCAAGTAATAACACATGCTAAGCATGACTTAGGCAGGTATTACGGTATGTTTATGCATGCACACTCACACAAATGCACACTTTAGTACTGTCATTGCAATTGTATGGTTATTCTAACCTCTGGCACCTGTTGCCGTAGTTGCAAACTAAATTTGCCAGTGATTGCAACCTGGATATAACTGTTCGATAACCCCTTGACATGAAAGCGCTGTGGCAAGAATTAACACTTGCAATTGATGCTGTACAGAAAGAATGCTAAACTGAATGCAAAAAGTGCAGTATTGTCACAGTTGGGAAACAGCCGTCATCTGCATTTTATAGTATAGTCAATACCCCACTTCAAACTAACACAGTATTCAGGGACCTTGGCACCCTTCTCTTCTCCTTTAACCACCATGTAGCATTATCAGCCAGAAAATCCTTCTACCTATTCCCTCTACTGTCTAAAGGCATCTCATCCAGGTCAAAAGAAGTTTTCATCCCTCTGTATTCAACTCTGATCAGACTGATTAAAGAGTATAGTGCCCTGTTTGGTATGTTCAGAATCCAGACTAACTGCAGAGATTACTGATAGCTACCAAGACAAGCTTGAGCCCCCGTCCTTATACTGTGTCTCTTATAGACACATACATGGATGTCCTTTTGTCCATGTGTTGCAATATTTATTACATGAAGGAGCTCCCTGCAGAAAGCAAACTGATGCTGGCCAATATACAAAAGACTTTTACTATTGTAAGGTACATGGTACGTCACATGTAGGATGCAATCGGATGTCGGCCATAAAAGTGGCGTATGCATGCACCATCCTCAGAACTTCTTTGTCTCCAGATTCCAACATATGGTCTGACTCCGAGTTGTTTGCAATTCTTCAAATTTCAGATAAATGTCCCATTGGGGAGTTTTTTTTGACTAATTTGCTACTGTCTTTGATTAGGGTTCATGTCATCCAAGAGGGGCAAGTGCCAGTTCCACACAAGGATAGCTACCTCCAGTGCCTGTTCTGCCTTGACCCAAACCATGACCATAAAAACTGCTCTATTTGTCAAGCATTGGTCCCAAAGACCTCTTTAACTATCTACGTAGAGAATCAGTGCTTAAAGCTGCTAGCAAAAAGCACTATGGATGGATCTCTGGGGCCTAAGTGGAATTCAGTTTTGAAGTGGAAGGCCAAAAGCAAAGGCTTGTACCTTCTGCTGTGCTTTTGGATACTGACATCACTGTTGAGGCGGAGGTGAGTCCAGAGACATGCCCGGTTCACAGTTCAGATCCACAGGCCAAACCTGATGTCCAGGCCACCTTGGATCCGAGCATAAGCACGTCCACAGAGGTTGAACAGGCATTCATTTCAGATGTCCATGGGGAACCATGGCTCGTGATAATGTAAGGCCCTAAGGGGATTCCTCAGATCCTTGTTAGGGAACAGATAGATTCCAACATGATAGAATGTAGGCCTTCGGGGCCTCCCACCCTACATAGGGCAGACTTGCATGCGAAAAAGAAACAAAAAAAACAAACACTTGTCCCCACCCCCACCAAAAGAGCCTGCTAGCTACTGGCAATAGTTTACTAAGGGCTTTTTCAAGCCCTTATATCCCTTAGGCTTCCTCCAGGTTCTCCCTGTTTCAGTACTGCCCCTCCACTTAAAAGAACTAGGAAAGAGGATTCTTCACGGGAGGAATCTCCAGCCTACTCTTCACAGATTCCTTCCACCCTGGATTATGCCTCCCCAGAAGAGGAATCAAATGGAACGGATTCACCTATGGAAGACCTTTCTAGATTTCTGCTGTCCACTATCCTCCTACCATCAGATAAGGATAGCAGGATTCTGGATAGAATAGGTAAAAAGGTGTACACTTCTGCCACTCTAGCATTTAGGGCCATTAGCTGCCAAACACACATGACCATGTGCATTTAATGTTTCAAAGAATAACCTTTCAGTTGTTCATTTAAATTCCTAGAAAAATGAAAATAAATAAAGAAAATATAAGGGTACATGGCCCGAGATGATGTTATAATTACCAGCAAATCTGTCTGCTCTTATAAAGCAGTGTATTCTTTTTGTGCTTAAAAATGCATTAACAGACAGTCTGCAGCACTTCCAGTGAGCTAGTAAACATACAAAACAAAATAAAAAATAAAAATTAATGCACAAAGGCTTAAATGACTAAAATGAAGCATTAATGCTTGAGTCATCTGTCTGTGTGTGTTCATCAGTGATTACATATGTGCATAGCAGTATATGAAAATATACTGTGTTACACTAACATAACATTTGCGACATGCACTTAGAATGAAATAGCTGAGATACACTGTATTAATAATAAATCATTTCTGCCATGCGTTACACTTGGTATGCATGATGTCACAGTGAAATCTGTATGGCTGTCAATCATCTCTCATTTGCATACTGTGGCATGTCTGTTTTGTCTGTCAGCCAATGAAACCACACCCACATCTGCACAGACCGGCCTGCGAGGTACTATACTAATACAAAGCTACTAGCTTATCAATGTCTGTGCCAGTGCCCTTTTACTAAACCTCACTGTCATGGTACCACCCTCACATGGGCTTCTAAGGTTGTGATGTTACCTCAGTTTGCCAGCCTGCTCAGTGAAAGCTTCTGATATTAGTTTAATTCCAGACTAGGCATATGCAGTAATTTTAATGTCCAAGAGCTTCTGGAAGAACTGCATTTAAAGCAATAATGCATTACTAACGTAACAGAAAAATGTATAATCACATTACTCCCATATAAACTTCATGTAATGTAATTTCTACATTCAGTTTAACAAAAACATTATCAGTTTGAAATATGGTTATCATTGAATCAAGCAATACCTTGAATTTACTAGTATATGACTAAATGTAGCCCACGATTCAGAAAGAACATAAATACCACAATCATAATTGTGCAATGTAGCCCGATGGGGATTAGATATGCAGAAATGTCTACATATTACAGACCTGGCAGGGACAGTGTCAGTGTTGCATAAATAAGCCATGCACTCCCCAAACTGGTAGCCACCATGTAAAGGTGTAGACTGTCCTACTGCAGCAGAAAACCTGACCCATGCACATTGGTATGCATGTAGCGTGCTATCCAGGATGCACAATGATGCACACATCAAAGTGTCACTATATTCTTCAACATACAGTAGGTGTAACTGACAAGACCATACAAGGGCTACACTGGGACAAAACTGGAGTGATAAGTGGTCAGAAAGAGGGAAGGGCAAGCAGAGGAATAAATAGATGGGCAACTGTAAGGGAAAAGTGTCATGTAGGGAGAGAAGGGAAGGAGGGCATACCTCTTAATCTCTTAGCATGAAAAATCTGGGCAGAGCCAAAAATAATGGGGGGTGCAAAGCCCCAAAAATAGGGGCACATTTTAAATATTTCTCTTAGAAACTTAGAAGGTTGCTACATTAAAAGGTCTTATGTTGCCATGCATTTTCTAAAGGATATGAAGTCTAAAACTGAAATGCCTAACATTATTTAGTGAATTCAGTCCTTACTGATTTGCCACAAAATTCCCGAAAACCGCACATTTTATGAAGAACAGACCAGAAATTAGGCAAAAATCTGGACATTCTGTGAAAATCTGGGCAGCATAGAGGTATAAGGTATGGTCATTTTTAGGGGGTACAGCTAATCCTGTTGTGTATATAAACAAAAATGTGTAGAGCAGGGTGGAATCTCAGATGTAGGTGGTAGACAGTATAAGGATATTCACAGGGGAAGGCATAGTAATGCACTGCTCCCTCCAACCATACCAATATCCCATTACTTGACTGCCTCTCCCCAATTACCGTAAAATACTATTTATGCCTGTCAGTGTGCACACAATTTTCTTTTTTTTTACTTTTACAGTGAACATAAAGATTTGGATTTAATTTAAATTTATTTCATGTTTTACAGCAAAAACACTGACAGCCATTTGCTAACAAAACAAAGCAGTCTCACATCGAAAACAGACTTGGCATGAGCAACAGAAACTCAAATTTATTGAAAATTAATCTGGCAGCCCATTAAACTATAAGACACATGCTGCAACTCATAGTCAAATAGCATATAATGAAGTACTAATTAGCAAATATAAGAAGAGTGCAGGAATTCAAAAAACAAATGTACAAATTATCTGCTAACAGTTTGTGACAACCCACTAGATGCAGGTGTCCCTTTTAAGAGGCAGCCCAAGATCACTGTTTAGTGAAGTGACTTTGTGATAGTTACATAGTAGTCAAATGAGATAATCAAACCCTGCACTACAGAGGTTGCTCATTACCTGTCAAACAGGCTGTTGCAGCCCAACACAGTTCATTTCTTGCTCATGTGCCTGCAAAAAAAAAAAACTAACCTAGTTAAAAATGTATTCACTACTAAACAATTAACATTAAACTCATGCACAATATGCTGTCCAGTTTATTCACAACCAAATAAACACACTCCATGGTCAACAAACAAGGAAACCAAGGATCATACCCAGAGAACATGGTTCATGTGATGTCCCTGTTTACTACAGTCAATTCCTTCATTTACTGCATTATTACTGTGGGCTGAAGGAGCCAAGTATTTTTGTGCACACACACACACACACACACACACACACACACACAAAACCATCAATAACAACCACTTGCATGACTTTACATCTCAGATATATGCTTGAGAACAGATGAATGAATGCATTCATAGATAACGGGCCAGCTATGCATCACAGCTTGCTGTTGTCAAAACCCATACAGTGGAACTTGAAGTCACTCTCTGCCCTCTCAACTTTTTTGCTCAAGAGTCAGAATCAGACCTTGCAGAATACTCGGTCAGTAATACTGGGTGAGCAAATTTGTGTAACTAAAAAAATGATTTTTTAGCTGTGATACAGGATCTGAATTGTCTAGACATAGTAAGAACGTGCTGAGTCTAATTATAGTGGCTGCCAAAAAAGCAATTACTAGAAAATGGAAATCAAAGTCTAAACCAACTGTATTGCAAGTAGGGAACATAGTAACAGAGATAAAAGAATTGGAAGTGAGATCTTTGGAAAAAGGTAGGAACAAATTACAGATAAAAAATGGGAATTGTGAGAATAATACATGCAGAATAATGTTTTAGAAGAGGAATGAGGTTCAAGGGAAGTCTGGAATTGAATGAGCTATGTAATGTTTGATTGATAATTGTATAGAGGATTATATGTGGTGCATAATAACTGCAACTGAAATATGTTAATATGGCTTGTTTTCATTTAGATAAATGTATGATTAACTAAGTCATAAGTGATAATTCAATAACTATGTTTTTGCTTAAAAAAAAATCAGAATCAGAGACAATGACCCAAAAATCAGAAGCAGATTTTAAACATTTCTGTTGTATGCTTATTGTTAATATGTTTATTCTTATATTGCTAGAATAAAAACTTTGTATTAGCAAGCATTTTCTGAAGGTTACAAAGTCTGAAACTTGCATACCTGCTGTCATTATTTAATGATTGCAGTCCTCCCCAGTTTGCCAGAAAGTCACATGTTTTACAAGGAATGGACAAAAAATACCTCTCAACTTCTTTACTCAAGAATGTTGGACAAATCCAAACATGATGAGTAGACAAAGGCACAGATTTTAAATATTAGTTTATTTTATCAATGTGTCAACCAGGTAAACTCACTGTACAAAGTGTCCTTTTTCAGGGGTGACCCAGGAGTATTATCTGACAGTGCTCCCTGGACTTGGCTAAGAAATACAGATTTGGTGAATAAAAGGAAAAAGTATGGAGCATAAATAGGAGATTTTCTGATTGAAACTCTAATGACTGGTCTTACTGACTGTAACCCCCATTGATTTACCTGAAAAGGCATGTTATCACCGAATCACTAATACAGGTTCATGAAGGTTCCAGGTTTGGTCTCACTAATGCAGGTTATGCACATGCCCACACCTCACAACATAAATACTCTCCAGGTTTGTCGTCATTAACAGAGGTTACTCACACATACTCTTCTCCTGATCTATGCAACCTCCCTTCAAAAACTGTTCTCCCTACTTCCCTGAAAGTCTGTATCTATAGCTGTGTGATCTCCCTACTCAGAATAATGCAGTTTCAATAATCCCAGAGAGAAAGAGAGCAGGACAAATGCAGAAAGGATTAATAGGATGTGATACACTTTTGTTGAATGCCCTGGAAGGAGAAAATGGGGTCAACACAGTAATGGTGAACTCATTGCCTAGGGAACTCCTGTGATAGGAATGGAGAACAATGATAGTGGTATATGAGTGGATGTTGCCCTGTCACTGTTGGGTAAAACAGTGTCACAGGTTATAAATGGTAAGTATCTATGTGTGACATGGGCAATGAAGCAAGGTGGGAATAAACAAAACTATGCACAGAAATGTACAGCCCTGCAGAAAGTAATAGTGCATACACAGGTATTGCACACAGTGTGACAAATTCCAGGCTGTGTGGGACATTTTGCCAAAATAGCACTTCAATCATGCCTTACAACACCAACAGTAATACAAAATGGACATGTTATCCCTACTTGCTGTTAGTCTCCCCCTAGTACTTCAGCAGTACATATTGTTCAGTAACTTATCTTTCTGTTTACTTTTACATAAATGCTTACTGTCCTTATATGCCTGCCATTTTGTTGTGTGTGTGCCCATGTCACTGTAAATTGCTGTGCCAGGTATGCAGGTATAGCATGAAATTTACAATTGTCATGCAGTTGTGTAACACTGTAAATGCTTTTCATTTTCTTGAGGTGCACTATAACCTAGGAATTACATGTCCATTTTGTATTACTGTTGATATTGTAAGGTCTGATATATATGGCACTCTGCCAACATGTGCCACACATCCTGGCTGTGTGTGATACCTACAGGGCTGTATATTTCAGATGGGAAATTTCAGTGTGTTATATGTACACAAAAGCTGACTGCAGTAGCTGTGGTAAGGGGACATGGGCTATCAACAGGTGAGGACACAGAATGTGTACTTTTACTGAGTTTTGAGTTTGTTCAACAGCAACCTGCAAATACTAAAGCTGAAAATGCAAGGGGGATAGAGAAGAAGAATAGAAGCGAAAATGCACATGGGTCAGTCTGTCCCTAGCCCACCTGCTGGACTGCATAATGACAGGAATCTGTGGAGTAGTCATGTTGGCTGCTAACACACACAGTTAGAAGGAACATGCTCTGCTACTGGGGTCTCGATGACATACATAGAGAAGAGTGAGTGGGAGAGGCAAGCCTGCTACATAGGTCAGGCTGTGGAGGTGTGCACTCAGGACACAATTCAATATTGTCTCAGGATTACAGGTACTGTATACACACATCACAGGCCACAGGTGACATTACAGTCTATTTTTAAAATTTTCCTACTTGCTTTCTCTCGGGATGTCATCTGTGAGAACACTATATAGGCATGTCACATGTTGAAGTTACAATTGCAGCATAGATATTGGACAATTATAGGGAAGTGAGGGATGACAAATTTATGTCCAGACACTGATAATAGGTGTATTTTCCTTCATACAGGTATTGCAATGGCACCATAATGTAGTGACAGTGGCAAGACTAATTAACCACTGCAAAGACATAGGCGCTATTACAAGCCACATACTGTTATGGTAAGTGGATTTCAAATATAGAGAATACTGACATTTCCTTCAGGAACTGTGTGAGGCAGAACCTTGTGATGAACTTGAATGCTGTTGGTGGCCATAACAGAACAGCACTACAGATCTGCTGAAGGGTCACTTACATGATGCATCATGATCCAGAAATGCTCAGGCTATTTCAGTGGAGAGAATTGACACAGGTGGGGGACTGCCATCCCATGCCATGCCCATAGACACAGATGAGGCCTTGGCATCCCTGTTTGGGGACAGTAATAAGACCCTGATAACTAGAGGAGGCCCGGGTGTTGGAGCAGGACTGGACTAGCAACATTGTGTTTCTCTTTCTGGAATGCACAAGGATGTGACAACCATATGCCACTATCAATGTATTGTTACAAAACACTGACATGAGCTTGCAAGATGGCAAACATACGCCAAGGTATGTCATGCATTCTGATCACTGCATCCTGCACTACAAAGTATGTACACATTCATTATGCTTGTAAAGCCATTGTAGAAATGGGTTGGGGAATTATAACATAACATTCAATTGTAAACATGAAAAAACTGTAAGAAAACCCCAGCCAAGCTAGAGTTTTCACTGTGTAATACCTTAAACTTCCTGTAATGGAGGCCCATGGGATATATGCAAATGACTTCTTAAAGACATAGTGTTTCAGCTGCATGGGTTCTGAATGCCCATGACTTTTAACTTTTTTAATTTTTAAGTCTTTATGGGTACATTCAGACCAATAAAGCCAAACCTCACAAGCTGTGGACATGCATGTTGCAGCATAAGTGGATTGTTTGGCTATACTTTAGAAACGCATAAATTCAAATCAAGCTTCACTAACATTAAAATGCTTGTGAAATATCCCAGCTAACATCCAAACCAAAGGGTAAAAAAGTTACACAGACAAACCATTTAGTAAAACCTGCAAGAAAACTCCAGCCAAGCTAGTTTTTTCACTATGTAATACCTTAAACCTCCAGTAATGGAGTGTCTTGGGATATATGCAAATGACCTCTGAGTGACATACAGTGTTTCAGCTACATGGCTACTGAATGCCCATGACTTTTTCCTTTTTAAGTCTTAATGGGTACATTCAGGCCAATAAAGCCAAAGCCCACTAGCTGTGGGCATGCATGTTTTGGCCTTTTTAGTGACCTCTTCAGCACAGCATAAGTGGATTGTGTGGCTATGCTGTAGAAACACATAACTTCCTGGGTGTTTCTCTGTATACTTTCAAATGTGCTACAAACATGGAGTCAAGCATTGCAGGGCAAGACAGGCCTGATGTCAGTGCAGCACAGTGTGTGACAGTGATAGCAGCCTGCTAGTAACACAGACAGCACAGTGCTACTGAAAAGCAAATATTACATTAGAGGGCACCATGTCACTGAAATTTATTCACAAACCTTTGGTGGCTATGGACACCATCCATGCATGTCTCACCATTGTCTGTGAAGGGTCACACCATCCATGGCAGCTGAGTACAGGGTTACAATCATGACCTGCTCTTGCAACAACATTGGGTAGTGATGCCACTTCTGCGTGTGCAGAAGGAACAAGGGAGTGGTGTACTGGTGGACATCAGCTCATTAGCTGACCTAGGTGTCATACTTGGCATTATTTGGTGGATATACTGGTCAGTGACCCTGTCCCAGGCAGAAGCCACCCTTGCCATTTTGAAGATGATTAGGATATTGCTTGTCATATTCAGCAACATATGCAAGGACTTGCAATGCTTGCATAATGTTATGACATGTAAAGACAGGGAGCACATCTACTTGCTGAGGGAGTTAAAAGGTCAATTTGTGGCTGTGACAGCTTCCATGAACTATGGAAACATGGCCACCCCTCTTCTGACTCCAGTGTAGGTGCACTCCACAGGGCAGGCTTCTCAAGGTCAAGAAGAGACATTTCACTGCTGCCACAACTGGTTGTGAACATGCTGTAGCATGATGGAGCTCACCTCATGAACACAGCCTCTATGGCAGTCTTGCACATTCCATTTCAAGGCAGTCACAGTCATACAATTCCACATCATCATTGCTGGTAGGTGTTGATGACAAACTGCAACACCCACAGTAGTCATCCACAGTCTATGTCACTCACCTGTAGACCCATGACACATGTCAGATCCCTACCCCCAAAGTACTTCATCATTTAATGCATCTGTGTCCACCTGCATCAGTACTGTGTTGGCACTTAGCCCATTTGGCCACCTGCCCCCTTTAGGAAGCTCCATCCCATCACTCCACAATATACCTAGTTTCCTCAACCCTTCCAACAATGTAATACAAAAACATTTTCACCTCCCCTGCTCCTTCCCCCTTCCAACTATGTAGCTGTTGGTAATTCCTGTCACTGTGCCACTCCATGCTTGTGCAAATGTTGAGAACTGTGCCTTGCCCACCCTTCTGTATTATGTGGATTGTAAAGAGTAATGCACAGTGTGGCCAGTCAATGCCTGTACTGTATTACTTGTGCATCCCGAAGGAGAAAAAAATGAAAAGAGTAGAGCAGTAGGGGGAGGCCAGAGGGAGCGAATACTGCGACAGTGAAGAGAAGGACATCTGCTGTTTATGGTAAGATTTTACACAACTGTAGTATGTCCTTCTATATCACTGTAGTGGTATTCTTTACTAAAGAGAGAGTGGAAAACATCAAGAGGAAACTTGGGAGGCGAAAGACCCAGAAGAGCCCTCAAGAATCCCATGCAGGATAGCTCTAGCAAAGCTAGCTCTTGCTCTAGAAACAATGGTAGAATGAGCCTTTACAGAAGCAAAAAGGCTTTTTCCCATGAAAGGAGTAACAAAAAGAAATGGCCTTTGAAATCCAGGAAGAATTGATTTGCTTAGAAACAGAAACAGCCAAGCCTAGAGATCTGGGATGATAGGAAATAAAAAGCTGCTGAGATTTATGATTGGCGTTAGTCTTATTTAAATAATATCAGAGTTGTCTCTGCAAATCCAAGGTGTGAAGAACCTTCTCACTAGCAGACTGTGCAAAAGAAAAAAAAAGGCAGGCAAATTAGTAGGCTGATTAAGAGATAATTCATTAACCACCTTGGGCATAAAAGACACAGAAGAGCCCTCAAGAAACCCATATATTGATTGCATTGGCTTTAATGTTTGGTGTTTCTATTCTGGTCTATAGTTGAGGACCAGATGCCACTTTTCCAGTGTCACAGCATACTGCACATGCCTCTGTCATTGGTGTGGTTCCTAGCAACCAAGTCCACTAATGAACCCTTGCCTGTCACCTCTTCTACTGCTGCCTTTGGTTTGTGTGGCAATCCAATGGTGAGCCTGTGTTGTAGCTATTTGCATAACATCATGTCATAAAATAAAACAATAATGACAAATATCTTGCTGAAGGTCTCTGGAGCATACTGCAGTCAGAAGCATGGCTACAATGAGGAAAGGGGATAGCTGCCCTGAGCATAAAGTATTATGGGCTGCAAACTGCTGATTCTGACTGGTCTTCAGTGCAATTGCATCCCTTAAAGAATTAATTATGGTATTGCATCTGTGGTTTGAACTTAAGTGAGTTACTGCTCTGTATGTGGCATCTGCTTGCTACAAACATAGAAAACAGTTTGTTACAGTTTAAAATAAAGTAATTCCTCTTTTTTTTGAAATTTCAGTCTGCAGTGAAGCACTTGACCACTCCGTGTGTGGCATAACCTGTAGCAGCTGCTTGCTACAGTTTAAAATGAAAGAAGTGATTGTTTTTGCTGTATGAGTCTGAGGAGCTGTTTTTTTCTTTGCTCCTCAAATTAAACTTGAGGAGGGTACACAAGATTTGAGGATGACAGAGGGCACCACATTAGCTAGCAATACTTTCAGCATGCTACCAGAGATATCCTCAGACATGTGCAAAGAGTACCCTGTGCTTTGCACACTACCTCTCAGCTGACGGAGTGGAAGCCCTTCCATTTGACAAACTGGAGGCCATTGGGACTAGCTGCTACTTTGACGACAGTGTGGGTGGAGTCATTGACCCCCAGAACCTCAGAGAAATTGGCTATTTCATAGAATTCCAACACATTGTGTTTCTGTGCTCTGCAGTCAATGAGAAATCTGAATTGTGTAATATCTTAAAGTAACAATAGATGTCCTTTTCTTCACTGTTGCAGTATTCTTTACTAAAGGAATTCCCAGGATTCCCTGCAATGGGTAGCCCACTGTCCAACTAGTATACCAAAGCCTTTAGGATCTTTATAGTTGTTATACATCACATGTATGCTTCCCACTCAAGGCATAGGGCATAAAGGAGACATATGGACATACAAGCCTCAGAACTGAGCAGCCCCAGGAGGAACTTCAGCCATAGGAAGTAGGAGGAACATGTGCATGCCAAAGGTGAAAAAATGAAAAGAGTAGAGCAGTAGGGGGAGGACAGAGGGAGCGAATACTGCGACAGTGAAGAGAAGGACATCTGCTGTTTATGGTAAGATTTTACACAACTGTAGTATGTCCTTCTATATCACTGTAGTGGTATTCTTTACTAAAGAGAGAGTGGAAAACATCAAGAGGAAACTTGGGAGGCGAAAGACCCAGAAGAGCCCTCAAGAATCCCATGCAGGATAGCTCTAGCAAAGCTAGCTCTTGCTCTAGAAACAATGGTAGAATGAGCCTTTACAGAAGCAAAAAGGCTTTTTCCCATGAAAGGAGTAACAAAAAGAAATGGCCTTTGAAATCCAGGAAGAATTGATTTGCTTAGAAACAGAAACAGCCAAGCCTAGAGATCTGGGATGATAGGAAATAAAAAGCTGCTGAGATTTATGATTGGCGTTAGTCTTATTTAAATAATATCAGAGTTGTCTCTGCAAATCCAAGGTGTGAAGAACCTTCTCACTAGCAGACTGTGCAAAAGAAAAAAAAAGGCAGGCAAATTAGTAGGCTGATTAAGAGATAATTCATTAACCACCTTGGGCATAAAAGACACAGAAGAGCCCTCAAGAAACCCATATATTGATTGCATTGGCTTTAATGTTTGGTGTTTCTATTCTGGTCTATAGTTGAGGACCAGATGCCACTTTTCCAGTGTCACAGCATACTGCACATGCCTCTGTCATTGGTGTGGTTCCTAGCAACCAAGTCCACTAATGAACCCTTGCCTGTCACCTCTTCTACTGCTGCCTTTGGTTTGTGTGGCAATCCAATGGTGAGCCTGTGTTGTAGCTATTTGCATAACATCATGTCATAAAATAAAACAATAATGACAAATATCTTGCTGAAGGTCTCTGGAGCATACTGCAGTCAGAAGCATGGCTACAATGAGGAAAGGGGATAGCTGCCCTGAGCATAAAGTATTATGGGCTGCAAACTGCTGATTCTGACTGGTCTTCAGTGCAATTGCATCCCTTAAAGAATTAATTATGGTATTGCATCTGTGGTTTGAACTTAAGAGAGTTACTGCTCTGTATGTGGCATCTGCTTGCTACAAACATAGAAAACAGTTTGTTACAGTTTAAAATAAAGTAATTCCTCTTTTTGAAATTTCAGTCTGCAGTGAAGCACTTGACCACTCCGTGTGTGGCATAACCTGTAGCAGCTGCTTGCTACAGTTTAAAATGAAAGAAGTGATTGTTTTTGCTGTATGAGTCTGAGGAGCTGTTTTTTTCTTTGCTCCTCAAATTAAACTTGAGGAGGGTACACAAGATTTGAGGATGACAGAGGGCACCACATTAGCTAGCAATACTTTCAGCATGCTACCAGAGATATCCTCAGACATGTGCAAAGAGTACCCTGTGCTTTGCACACTACCTCTCAGCTGACGGAGTGGAAGCCCTTCCATTTGACAAACTGGAGGCCGTTGGGACTAGCTGCTACTTTGACGACAGTGTGGGTGGAGTCATTGACCCCCAGAACCTCAGAGAAATTGGCTATTTCATAGAATTCCAACACATTGTGTTTCTGTGCTCTGCAGTCAATGAGAAATCTGAATTGTGTAATATCTTAAAGTAACAATAGATGTCCTTTTCTTCACTGTTGCAGTATTCTTTACTAAAGGAATTCCCAGGATTCCCTGCAATGGGTAGCCCACTGTCCAACTAGTATACCAAAGCCTTTAGGATCTTTATAGTTGTTATACATCACATGTATGCTTCCCACTCAAGGCATAGGGCATAAATGAGACTTATGGACATACAAGCCTCAGAACTGAGCAGCCCCAGGAGGAACTTCAGCCATAGGAAGTAGGAGGAACATGTGCATGCCAAAGGTGAAAAAATGAAAAGAGTAGAGCAGTAGGGGGAGGACAGAGGGAGCAAATACTGCGACAGTGAAGAGAAGGACATCTGCTGTTTATGGTAAGATTTTACACAACTTTAGTATGTCCTTCTATATCACTGTTGTGGTATTCTTTACTAAAGGGCGAGTACAAAACATCAAGAGGAAACTTGGAAGGCGAAAGACCCAGAAGAGCCCTCAAGAATCCCATGCAGGATAGCTCTAGCAAAGCTAGCTCTTGCTCTAGAAACAATGGTAGAATGAGCCTTTACAGAAGCAAAAAGGCTTTTTCCCATGAAAGGAGTAACAAAAAGAAATGGCCTTTGAAATCCAGGAAGAATTGATTTGCTTAGAAACAGAAACAGCCAAACCTAGAGATCTGGGATGATAGGAAATAAAAAGCTGCTGAGATTTATGATTGGCGTTAGTCTTATCTAAATAATATCAGAGTTGTCTCTGCAAATCCAAGGTGTGAAGAACCTTCTCACTAGCAGACTGTTCAAAAGAAAAAAAAGGCAGGCAAATTAGTAGACTGATTAAGAGATAATTCATTAACCACCTTGGACATAAAAGAAGGATTAGTATGAAAAGACACCCTGTCCCTATGAAAAACTAAAAAAGGAAGAATGGTTATAAGGCCCTGTAGTTCAGACACCCTCTTAGCTGAAGTAAGGGCCAAAATAATACATTTTCCATGTATGATGTAAGGAAGCTTCAAGAACAAAATTAAGGTCCCAGGAAAGAGTAATAGGCTTCATGGGAGGCCTGATAGGATGGAAACCCTTAAGAAATTGCTTGATTTCAAACCTAGAGCCAGAGGAGTAGTTAATGGCAGACAAGCAGAAACAGCTGAAAGGTGAGCTTTAACAGAAGAATATGCTAACCCAGTATGGAGCAATTCACACAAATAAGGGAAAACCAGAGGAATCTCCACAGAAAATGGATCCTGATTAGGAGCAAGGCACCAGACAGAAAATCTCTCCCATTTGGACAAATAAGATTTCCTGGTAATGGGTTTCCTGGACTCTTGTAGAACCCTATGCATGTCCTCATTAAAAAGGTGCCTAAAAGGGATCAAAATCCTATCACCCACAATGTCAGCTGAAGAGTGGACAAGTGAGGATGAAGGACAGACCCCTTGACTTGTATGAGCAGGTCCACCCTGTGAGGTAAATTGTGGTGATTGCCCATTCCTATGTGCAGAAAAAGAGGGAATCAGTGCTGTCTGGACCAAAGGAGAGTCACCAACAAGATTTTGTAGAGTCCTGTTCTATCTTGAGCAGTACCCTCGGAATCAGAGGAAGGGGGGAAGGTATAAAGAAACATCCCCTTCCAAGAAAAGGATTGGGCACTGTTGCATTTAACATTTTACCTTAAATGAAGACAAGACACTTCTTCGTCTCTTTCAGTGGTATTTATTACACACGTGTGGGAGCCTCATGGAAAGTACCAGGGAGACTCCTCGAACAAAGGAATGCATAAACTTATATGCTGGTAATATTGCTGACAGTACAACAATATAAACTAGACCAATTAAAATAGTACAAAAGATAATTAACCAATCAGTAGTTTACTCGCAGGCTTAAAGCAGTTCACAGTACTACATCTCTAGGCAGAGAAAGAAAATCGGATACACTTCCATATAAGGCATATTTCCTGCTTTCAAACAGGCTCCTGTTTTTCAGTACTTTTCCACTATTCAGTTTACTCAGAGTTCATAGTACAAAGTTCATCTCAATGCATACAGATTTTCACATACTCAATCTCCTTGAACACATACTTTGACCATTCACATTCTACAGCACCCACCTTCCAGGCCAGAGAATTTGGGACTCTGGTGCAAAAAAGAGGAAGTTGTCTATTAAAAGGGCAGGCAAGATGATCTACTTGAAAAGTACCCCACTAACAATCAATGTCCAGAAACACATGTCTGTGAAGCATCCATTTGTGAGCCTGTGTTTTGGACCTACTCAGAGAGTCTGCCACTATGTTTTGCTCTGAAGGAATGTATAGCCTGAAGAGTCACTTGATACTGGAAAGTTATATCCCAAACTTGAAGAGCTAGCTAGCAAAGAAGTTAAGACTGTGTTCCTCCTTGCTTGTTGATGTACCACATCACTGTGGTATTGTCTGTAAATATTTTGAGAGGCCCTGGAAGAAAGAGAGAATGAAGGGTCTAAAGGGTGAAAAGGAGAGCTCCCATCTCCTTGAAACTGATGTGGTCTGACCTCTGATGAGGGGGACAGAGACTCTGGACCTTGAGAGGACCAAAGGAAGCTCCCCAACCCATGTCTGAGGCATCTGAAAAAAGTTCCTGAGTGGGGACCTAGGTCTGAAAAGGAAATCCTGGGTCAAGTGGCAGCTGATGACTCCACCACTGAAGCTCAAGCTTGAGGCAAGGAAGTTGAGGGACTAGAAAATCTAGAAGACGGCAGTGTTGGAACCATACTGACTTTAGGACCCTGAATTTTTCTTGTGTGAAGCTTGGCTAGAGGTAGCATTGGAACAGTGGAGGCCATGAACCCTAGTGCCCTCAGAAACTCTCTGTCTATAAGAGAAAACTGAGGAAGAAGGGAATGAAAAAGGATGAGAAGTGAAAGAGCCTTGGGAGGAGGCAGGGAAGCCAGCATATGGATGGTCTGAAGCCTGCAACTGAGAAATGCATGATCTTGAGAAGGAAACAGGACTGATTTTTGGAAGTTTATGGTAAACCTCAGGCTTTGCAAAAGACAAACAGTAAAGTGCAGGTCCTGAAGCAAGGTCTCGGGGGAGGAAGCCTGAATGAGTAGGTCATCCAGATAAGGAAAGACCTGAACCCCCTTCATCCTGCAAAGAGCAGTCACAGGAGAGAGGCATTTGGTGAAAACCCTTTGGGCAGTAGAAAGGCCAAAGGGCAAAGCAGAGAGCTGAAAATGCAAGGAAGAAACAGAGAAATGAAAAATCCTGAAAAGGGGATGAATTGAGATATGAAGATAAGCATCCTTGAGATCCATGGAAACCAGGAATGCCTGGGGAAGAAGAGGTAAAACAGTTTGAAGCCACAACATTTATAGATTCATAGATTGGTACTAGGCTATCGGCCCTATGGCCTATACAAGCCTAGCCATAACAATTCCTTGGCTATTTCTTCCCACAGTATTTACTTCCCTGGATCCCTGTCTAGCAGGGTGACTGAAGTGATACCCAAGGTGAATTTCCTATCTCCCATCCAATCATCAAGGTTCCTTTTGAAGACGGCCAAAGAGGTGCTCTGCTTGACATGTATGGGCAGTCTATTCCACAGTCTGGGAAGTCTCTGGGTCAGGAACCTATCCCTCCAGCATGTTTTGTTCATTTTGATGACAAGGTTTAGATCCCTGGAGCATGTGTCTCTGAGGGATTGGGATTTCTTTAAGTGTAGCATGTCCCAACAGCTCTGGGTTTGACATGACCTTGGATGTTAAGCAGAGATTGCCTCTGAGTAGATGATATGTGACAGAGTATAGGTGGAGTTTTTTTAGACAGTCACCATAGGGCATCTGCTTTAGGCCTGTGATTCTTTTAGTGAGGTATTTCTGCAGCCTTTCCAGTTGTTGCAGATGTCTTGCGAGGTACATACCAAATGGGGGGTTGTATTCTATAATGGGTCTAATGAGGGATGAGTACAGTGGGACAATGACCTCCTTTTTTCTGGATGAAAAGCCCTTAGTGATGAGGTGTGCCACATAGAAGGATTTCCTGACTGTTGTGGTGATGTGGTTATCGAAGGTGAGACCACTGTCCACCTGTGTCCCTAAGTCTCTTATCACACTTTCAGTGTTTAGTATACTGCCACCTATGTGGTAATTCAAAGGTACATGTTTTCTCCTAAAGGAGATAACTATACATTTCTTGGCATTGAGCTTGAGCCCATGGCTCTGGCACCAAGCATCTGTTTCTGTAAGGCTCTTTTGTGGAATATCCACACAATTTGGGGATTCAATAATGACTCCCAGTTTGCAGTCATCTGCGAACTTTGTTAGCCAGAGTCCCTTAGTGTTGGCCTGTACTTCAGAGAAGTAGATTCCTAACAAGAGCGGTCCCAGGACTGAACCCTGAGGTACTCCACTTGTCTGGAGCTGGATTTGGAGTCAGCTGCTTTGACAGTGTGGGTTCTGTCAGTAAGCCAGCTGGCAACCCATCGAATGACTTAGGGATTAATGCACAGCTTAGTAATTTTATCTGTGAATCCAGAGTGGGGGATGGTGTAGAAGACCATGGCAAGGTCCAGATAGGCTGTGTGGGCCACCTTACCCTTGTCCATGGTGCTGGAGACTGATTCAAAGAAGGAGACAAGATTGGCCTTTCACAAACACAGACTGAGTGGGATACAGTGTTTGAAGGTTGCCAATGTCTTTGTTTATAAGTTCCATGATAATACATTCCATGGCCTTGCAGATCGGGCTCGTCAGACTGATGGGGCGGTAGTTCCCGGGATCCAAAGCGGATCCCCCCTTGTGGAGTGGGATAACTGTAGCTGTGTGCCACTCAGTGGGTACAAAGCCTGTGGTGAGGCTATGATTAAACATGGCACTTATGGATACTGTATTCTTAGAGTTGGAGAATGTGTTTTTTACATTTGTGGCTGTTATTACCGGAATTTGGCAATCTTTTGGGATTGAGATGGGCCCTTTAAGGGTAGGAGGGCCAGGATATTGCCAATATCCTTGGGATCAGTATATTAATGCCATTCTGTTGTAGCTCAGAGCAGATCTGAGCATTGCCATTTAGATTCTTGACATAGCTATAGAATGCCTTGTGGTTGTCTTTGGAATCTTTGTTAATTTTATTTTTGTAACTAGCTTTGGAGGATTTTATGAGGGATTTCATCTTCTTACTGAGGCTGGTAAGGGAGTTTTTTGCTTCCTAGGATTTTCCTCTTTTCTGCAACAGTTTCTTCCTTTTGTTGTAAAGTTTGTTTATGGCAAGGGACTACCAGATTGGCTTCCTTTTTTTGGAGGAGAGCATCTTGGTTCTCTTGGGGATGGCACGATTCATGCATGAGTGGGTGTGCTCATACAGTGCCTTAATGTAGGATTCAGCAGTTGAATTTCAGTTCCCATCTGCATGGGTGTCATGAAATTTGTCACTTCTGACTTGAGTAGCATGAAGTTGGCTTTGGAGAAGTTTTTTATGGAGGTTTCCTTACTGGGGGGGTGGGAGTGGGATGTGGATGTCAAAGGTGATTAGCTTATGGTCAGACCTGACCAACAAGGGGGTGACCATAGGTGTGGAGCATTGATTTCCCATGTTGGCAATGACCATGTCTAGGATATTGAAGCCCCTGGTGGGACTAAGGATTAGTTGATCCAGGGAATTGGAATTTATAAATTCCAAGAACCGTTGGGCAAAGGTGTTGGTACACAAGTATTTTTTCCAGTTAATGGCAGGGTAGTTGAAATCACCCAGTATTAGGGTGTTTGGTTGTATCTTAATATTTTCCAGTATGTTTAGAAAGGTGTAGTGAGAATCTTGGGGCATGGTGGGGGATCTGAAGCAAGCTACAGTTTGGATTGCAGTCTTACCTAGTGTTAGTTGCACCTGGAGAATTTCAGACGCATTATGTTGGGCAACTAGCCTGGTGTTGTTAATATCTTTGGTGAATATGGACACTCCTCCACCTTTAGTGCTTTGGTCCTGGTTTGGTGTCTGAAAAGTGTGGTAAGATTTGAAAGGAAGGGATCTTCAAAAAGATATTGAGCTGAAAAAGATCCATAATGGGTCTCCAGAAGCCTTGCTTCCTGGGAACTAGAAACATTCTTGAATAAAATCCCCTTCCCAGCACAGCTTGAATGGTACCTTGAGCCAGAAGGCCCTGAAGTAGTTCTGGAAAGAAAGAAAGGAAGTTATTCCTGAGGAAGTTGAGGTGTGTGCCCTGAAACAGAGTAGTATTTCCACACCATGAAGTATCCCTGACGGATGATGGACAAAACCCAAGAGTCTTGAGTGATCCTTGAGTTAACCAACTGGGAAAGGACAGGAAAAGACAAATGGATAAGGGAACATGGCTCAGGGAAGGAGGAAGCAAACAGACAGAACCTGGCTTGTCTTGAAAAGGAGGTTTCTGGGGACTTGATATTTGAGTAGACTTAGGAGGAACCCCCTAAAATCCTTCTTTCCTTTGGGAACAGGGTGAGACTGTTTGCTAACAGAAGCAGGTTTAGATGGATAATTCCTCTGAAACTTAGCAATTGGAGAAACAAAAATATGCTTTAATTCCTGCAAGGCCTTATCCTTATCCTTCAGTGTCTTGAAAAGCTCAGCAGCTATAGAAGAAAACAGGTTCTTATTATCCAGAGGAACATCCAGGAGTTTGGCTTTAATGTCATTAGGTAATGGCTGGAGATGAAGTCAAAGGTAATGTCTCAAAACAGAACTAAAGGCAGCAGTCCTAGGGAAGGGATTAGCTGCATTATAGCTACATTTAATAGAGTGACAGGCCATTTGAGAGGTAGAGCCTAGCAGAGAGAGGGCCGAAGCCTTCCCTTCAGAATCAGGAAGATCTAAGATAGCTTGGGAAGCCTGAGAAAGAAGAGCCAAAGCACACCTAGTCATGTAGGTCTGGTAGTTAATAGCCTGAAAGGCTAAAGTGACAGCAGTACATATCATCTTGCCCAGCCATTCCATAGGTCTACTGTCCTTCTCAGAAGGGAGTAGCTTAGTAAAAGGCAAAAGCTTAGAGGGTTTGACAGAGGAGACAGACACTGCAGAAGGATTAGCAGAGGGACACTTGTAGAGAAATTTACACTGTTTAGGCACCTTATAAAATCTGTCAGTCTTCTTTGGAGCTGGGGGTTGAGGATCTGAAGCCATAGAAGCTGCTGAAAAGGTATCCCATAGGGCAGCCAAAACAGAAGGAACAGCAGAGGGCTTAGGAGACGCCATCTAGAGGAGTTCATAATACCTCTTCTGGATATCAGAAACCCGAGAACAGTCCCATTTGAAAAATTCCAGCATACGAAAGGAGAATTCAACAAAGGGAGAGTCAGGGCTAATATAATCCTAGGAGAAGGAATCTGAGAAGAATAAACCAAAGAGACTTCCTCAGAATCCAAGTCCTTATCAAAGGAATCCTGCTCCCTGGACCTCTTGAGAAGTGTAAATGACCAAGGGGGTGGGGCAGGTACAGAAACTCCTTGGGGAGGCTTCAAAGCAATTAATGCATTAAACGACCCCTGAATAAAATCCTGCAATTCATGTTGGGGAACTTTAGGAGCAGGGGAAATAGGTTTGTTTTTTGGAACATCTGCACTTAACACCCTAGTAGGTTCAAACCCTTGCCTTCATTCAACTAACGTAGTTGGAATCTCCTCCTGAACAAGAATCTGCAGTATACCCCTTGGTCCTTCTGAAATGATCAGCCAGGGTTCCACCTTAACATCTGGGATGGACATCTGCAGAGCCTCCAAGGGCATGTGAGAAGTTGGATCCATGCTGGCTATCGCGATAAAAGACGAACATTTGTGGGTTCTGTTCAAGCAGCTTTATTATACACAAACACATCAGAAATGAGGCTTTGTAACTTTAACTTATAAACAGACTGACTACTACACTCCTACATGTTAACAGCCTGGCTGTTATGTCAAAATGGCACTGCTGCCTGTACGTGTTCAGTATTTATATGTGCTTGCTACATCTGGAAATGCTTCATAAACATATATACATACACACTGATCTACATCCTCCCTCTGAGAAACAGCCCATATACAAAATGACATGTTATTTACAGAAATGATCTTTTGACATACAGTTATACAGAACTAATTATTTGACATGCAATCATACAAAATTAGACACATAGAAAACAATTATCCAAGATGCTCTGTATTTTCACTAGGTCTTGAAATACAACCTGACTGTGCAACATAAAAGTCAGAATTGAATATAGCAATGGGGACCGTCTTCAAGGAGTGTTCAAATTTGGGGACATCATTAGGAATGGGAATGGATACTGTGACACATTGTTCGGTATGATCATTGTCTGGGATGCTCTGAGATCTAGAGTCTGTATCACAGGTACGATGCTGCGATAACATTTCTGATACAGGAAGAAGATGTCTGCATTTTTTCCTTGCTGTATACCCTTAGATTCCACTAAGTAGGATCTTGTCTCGATACATATACGTCTCATTTGAACAATTCGATCAAAGCCTTTCGCCGTTGGCATCCTCACAGTCTCTCCTTCTTTTAACTGACAAAGAAATCTGCTTGTTTTATCATACCTGGACTTCTAGAAAATGCTTTTTAAAAAGTTGGGCTTTGATTACTCTGTTGTTTTTAGCATTAGGCACCAACAAACTAGAACTGATAGGCAAGGTTGTTCTGGTTTGCCTAGACAGAAGTCTCTGAGCAGGTGAGCCTAGTAGGTTGCCACAGGGTATATTTCTGAGATTAAGTAAATTCAAGAAGATATCAGTATTGTCGCTGTTTGACCTCTCTAGTTATTGCTTTGCACTCTGTACTGCACATTCAACAAGACCATTGTACTGTGGATATTCAGGACTGCTAGTAACATGGATAAAATCCCACTCTTTAGCAAATTTCTGAAACAATTGACTGGTAAACTAAGAACCATTATCAGAAATAACTTTGTACGGACTACCATGGACTGAGAAATGCTGTTTCATCTTAGTAATAACACTGGATGTTAGGTTAGGTAGCAAATCAATCTTAAACTAGTTTGAATAAGAGTCTACCAACACTAAGTAATGTTGACTGCTCCACTCATATATGTCATTTGCTACTGTTGACCAAGGTAGTTCAGGAATTTGGCTTAGCTGAACTGGCTCTTTTTGCAAATGTGACTTAGTACTGTTGCACACTGAACAAGAAGAAAGCACTTTATCAATGTCCTTTGCTAGAGAAGGCCAAAATACTAGGGCTCTCACCCTCCTTTTGGTAGAATTGGAACCTAGGTGGCCACTATGTAAAATCTAAATGTATTCATGCTATAAGGAAGTACGAACAACAGCTTTTGGACCATTGAAAATGATACCATCTTTCATCAGGATCTCACCTCTGTATGGAAGGTAAGGTTGTACTTCTGGTGGTACACAATATTGCTTTGATGAAGTGGTTGAGCTTTTGCAAAATTGGATCAGTCTTTGTATGATCTCTCAGCTCAAGTCTCGTGGTAGAAAAATTACGCACTTCCATGATAAAGTCAAAATTCTCTACATCAAGATGATCCATGGTATTTCTGGGCAATCTGGATAAGGTATCAGCCAGATAAAGAAGTTTACCCTTTGTGTAGACCATTTTGAAACTGTACTTTTGCAATTTGAGCATCATTCTTTGTAGTCTTGCTTGAGCAGAATACATAGGCTTCTTTAAAATAGTGACTAGAGGTTTATGGTCAGTTTCTATCTGGATAGCTCAGCCATAAATATAATCATGGAACTTCAAACATTGAAACATAATTGCCAAAAGTTCCTTCTCAGTTTGAGCATACTGCATCTCAGTTTGGGTAAGAATTCTAGATGCATAGGCAACAGGTCTTCCCTCTTGAAGAATAACTGCACCAAGACTGAACTTTGAAGCATCACAGAAAAGAACTATTGGTTTGTGGACATCATAGTATCTTAATGAAGGTGGGTTAACAATTTGCTGTTTGAGGTTATTAAATGTTGTCTGGTGTTCTAACCATGACTATGCAAAATTTTGCCTGTCAGCTCTCTCAAAAGGCACTGATAATTCACTAAAATCAGGGATAAATTTGTCCGAAAAGTTAACCATACCAAGAAAATGCTGTAAAGGTAAAGCTTGGACATTGTCTGGAGCTGGCATCTCAAGAATGGCTGTTTGCTTGGAAGGATCTGGTTGTAAGCCTGTACTGGTAAATAAATGATCTACATAAGTAACTTCTGGTAGTCTGAATTTGCACTTCAGAGGATTGAACTTTAAATTCACTTCACATGCTCTGTCCAAAACATTCCTGAAGTTTCTGTCATGCTCTGCTTCACCATTACCTCTGACTAGTAAATCATCAACTATTATTGCACACGGGTAGCCTGAAAAAAATTTGTTCCATTTCATGCTGAAATATTTTACTGGCAGAATTTATTACAAAAGGCACCCTGAGGAATCTCTATCTACCAAATGGAGTACTGAATGTAGTCAGTAGTGAAGATTTGCAATTAAGCGTCACTTGCCAAAATTAATTCTTTGCATCTAAGACAGAAAACAGTGGCATTTGGCATGAGCATTGCAGTCTCCTCGACTGTACACATAGGATGATGAGGTCTTTTTAATGCCTTGTTCAAATCTCTTGGGTCAATGCTTATTGTGATAAATTTTTCTTATGACCAGCTTCCATGGAAGATACCCACTCAGTTGGTTCTGTGACTGGACAAATCACACCTTGATGCATGATTTTGTCTAACTGGACCTTGACTTTGTCCTGCATAGCTATTGAAAGTGTTCTTGCTGGTCTGACCACTATACTGACCTCTGGGTCTAACTTCATAGAGTACACAACTGGAAGTTTGCCTAGCTTGTCGTCAAACACATCAGCATACTCTGAGAAAATAGTATCAGTAAAGCTGGAACTGGGACATGTGCTTACATTTATTTATTTTATTTATTTACATTTGTTTACTGGGAAATTTCAGCTGGAACAGGTCCTTTTTCAGCGGAGGCCCAGGGAGAAAAGCTCCACAGAACAATAAATCAGCAGCAGAGTACATGAAGAACAATTGAAGATACATACAACGGCAAATAATACATACTGCAGCAAACATTAGATATACATACAATATGAAACATAGTAATGAATAGATATACCAATATCTAGCTGGAGGCTAGGAATAAAGGTAGCATGTATATAGAGAGAGTACTAAGCTCAAACGGATACTATTCTAAACTCATAAACCTAAATCTTATATACAAATATTGCACTAAACTCAAACAGATATAAAGCAGATGCTCCACACGAAGGCGGAATAAGATAGAAGGGCTAATGGGGTGGAAGGGGAACATAGAGGAGTAAGAGAGGAGACCGAGTGAGTAGTATTCATGGCAGTGAGAGGAAGCTAGGTGTAAGTCAGTTGGATATGTATTTGGAGTTGAGATGAAGTGAGGTAGTTAAGCATGTTATAACAGGTCTGAGAGAATGAGTGAGGAGGGAAGGGGAGGGTAAAGGGTGAGCCAGAGCCTGCAAAGAAAGGAATGCAAAGAAATTTGCATGATGTACTTCTTTGGCAAAAGAAAGCAGTTTCATTCTCAAATTGTCTCTGAAACCTAATAATGACTGCACAGGTCTTCAGACTACATAAAATTCCAAGCTGTAACTGTTCCCAGCCGAATAGCATGAAAGCACTACTGAGCCTTCGGTTTGAATCTCTTCACCTCCATAAGCAACAAGCTGTGCACTATTGGCCAAATGAAGTTGCTTACCAGCCCTCATTTTAGCAAATATTTCTGCTGACATGACATTACACTTTGAACCAGTGTCTACTTTGAGCTCTGTGGGTTTACCATTGATCAGACAGTACAAAATACTTCGTTCTTTGCCAACAAATCTACTGCATTAATTTTTTTTACCAACCACTGGTACACCATCTACATAGAAAGTAGGGTTGCAGCTTTCTACATGATCAACTTGCTGTTTTGAGTGACCTTTCTTAATAACTGAAAGAGGCTTGCTTGATTTGCAAAACTTTTGAAAATGATTACATTTTTTTACACTTGGGGCATTGCTGACCAAATGCTAAGCACTTATCTGTTTTAGGCTCATGACTGGCTCCACAATCCAATAAGACTTGACTTGGGTTTTGCTGACTCATACTGTACTGAGCATGCCCTTTTACTGAGCTAGTCTTGAAACTTGCTAGAAAGCTACATATTCTCCCTGCCATACCCACAGGGGTTGCTGCTGCCACGTGTTTAGGCCTATTTCTGATTGCCACATGTTGCATGCTGTCTACATTTGCTCTAGAGGCTGCTGAAACCATGCTCTTATCACTTGCAAACATACTTGTGTGTCTTTCTATGAGCTCATGGATTTGACAAATCTCTGTGGCTTTGCTTAACATTCAATCACTGTCATGAAGCAAAATCTTTCTCACTGCAGCACTATTAACACCACACACAAGCCTGTCCTTTATTAACTCATCTTTCAAGTCACCAAATCTGCATGTTTTAGCCTTATTTCTCAAGACAGTGATATAAGCTGCAAAAATTTCACCTGGCTTTTAGTCTCTTGTATAAAATAAGTGCCTCTCTAATGTAACATTTGTCTGTGGGTTGTACATTTCTCCAAATTTACGTTTCAAGCACTCAGGGTCCTTCCTTGATTCAACCAGTACCACAACATGGTGGTTTGCCCCCTCTCCTACATATACGTCTGGTGCATACAGAGATGAATGCTCAGTAGCTTCTGACCCAGCTAAGTTAAGCAAAATGAATGCACTTGTACATGCATCTTTGTCAGAAAAAGCTGCTTTTATGAAAATATCATATTCCTGCTTGAATGCTCTCCAATTTTCTGCTATATTATGATCAAACACACATGGACTTGGTCTGCGAAATGCCTGCCATAACACGCAGTAGTGAAGGTACTTGAAATCATGTATGAACATACACACACAAATTTTATATATATATATATATATATATATATATATATATATATATATATATATATATACACATACACACACACACACACACACACACCAGTACTTGTAATTATGCCCAATAGCACAAACTCTGAAATAACTGCACTTTGCCAGATAAGTCTCATTAGCGCAAGAACACTTTGAAATCGCTGCACTTTTTTAAACCATTCCTTATCAGTAAAAGAAACACTTTGAAATTATTGTAATTTGCGAATAAACTGTACACAGTGGAAAAAGCTCAGAGTAAGAAACACTTCAAGATGGAAGCACTTTGCAAATAAACTGTACACAGCATAAGAACATTTCAAAATGTCTATACTTTGCAAAATAACTCTGCACAGTTTAAGTAACACTTTGAAATGGCAGTCTACAAATAAATGCACACAGTGCAAGAAACTTTTCGAAATGGCTGTACTTTGACTGCACTTTGCAATATAACTGTGCTTTGCACACAGCAAACACTGAAATAATTGCACCATAATAAAACACACACTGCAAACACTTTGCACACACTGAGATACTTCAAATAACTGTAGTTATGATTTGAATGGCTTTGGTCAATGCAAAATAGTAGTTTGTGCTCAAAACACAGTCTTTTACTAAAAACATGCAGTTGCCTTGCTCCTTAAGCTTAATTTGCCATGTTATCGTACTCATTATTCCCTTTTAATCTCTTATGTTCATTATACTTTTCTTGTGCCTGTTTTACATTAAATATGCTTGTTAAGCAAACCCAAGGTAATTCTGAGCCCCGTATGAATAGTTCTGCTAGTTTTATCAAATAACTAAGTTTTGGACATTTTGTTTAATTAATAATGTGGTGTGTGCCTTTTCTTTGCTTAATAATACATTTTGTGCTATTCATTTGATTAGTAACGTGTTTTGTGCCTTATAAATGTGCAGTTTAATTTTCTTTGCCAAATAAATCATGTGTGCAGTTTTCTTTACCTTTAGCTTGTTTCTGGCCCTTTTTGATTTGTCTGAGCTCCATTTCACTTAACCTGCTTAGTCTACCTTCACCTTCAACTCTGCACCTCATGGCTCATAGAAGTTGCTGTTCTAATCCCGGTTCTGACACCATGTTGCTCGTCTGATCAGGATAAAACAGATGAGCATTCATGGGTTCTGTTCAAGCAGCTTTATTACACACAAAATCACATCAGAAATCAGGCTTTGTAATTTAAACTTAAACTTATAAACAGACTGACTACCACACTCATACATGTTAACACTCTGGCTGTTCTCTCAAAATGGCACTGCTACTACACGTGCTCAGTATTTATATGCACATGCTACATCTGGAAATACTTCTTAAAGGTACATACATAAGCTCTGATTTACACCTGCCTCCAAAATGGTTGTGGCAGAGAAATCCAATGTAATAACCAGACCATCCTCTGGGCTTTCACCAGCCTCGAGAGACATCTGGGGGAGGCAGGACAGCAGCCGAATTGGATCTGACTCTTTTGGCCTTTTTCTTGGGAGGTGGCTGATCTTCAGGATGGGAGGATTCCACCATAGCACCCTGCTCCAACAATTTGAGATGGTTCACCAGGTAAATGGACAAGAAGAGACAACTATGTATGGTCTAGAGAACAAATGCTTGACAAATAGAACACTCTGTATGGTCATGAGAAGCAACCAAACAGAAGAGATGATCTTGTGATGATCTTTATGAGGAATCTGCCTCCCACCATTGAAATTTTCCCTTTCTAGATATCTTATAAACCCACAAAACTGGAAAGTGAAAAGGGAATAAAATAAGAAGAAACCTCAGTGGGGAACTTATTTGAAAAAATGGCTCAGTAACCAACACAAAAGAAAAAGTGTTCAGATCAGTGATTAGTGATGGCATTCAGACTGGCAGCAAAGAAAGTCTGAGGCTTGTATGTCCCTATGTCACCTTTATGTCCTACGCCTTGAGTGGGGGGCATACATTTGATGTACTGTACTGATGTATAAGGATCCTGATGGCTTTGGTATACTGGCCAGACCTTAGACTACCCATAGCAGGGAATGTCTTTAGTAAAAGAATACTGCAACAATGATATAAAAGGACATCCATGTCTACTTCTCCACATGCTATAGAATGACATAAAGGAACTGTTGAAGGACTCAAAGCAGATACCTGTCCCCTAATGGCCATGGGAAAATCCATGTAAAAGGGTGATCAGTATTTCACATGTCATAGTGTCTACAGGGATAGATATTCCATACATCCCGCACAGTTCCATGTAAAGATATCTACAAGCACTCATATGGTGTCTTAGTTCACACAGTACCATTCAGTTATGTCCCTGTCATGGAGATGGTAGGTTAGCCATGAATGGACCCATCTATGACTCAAAGAGTGACAACATACACTGCTTTGGACACTGGCTGTGAGAACAGCCCCTAACATATGTTGCTCAGCTTATACATATGCTACTTCTAGCATCTTTGTTTGTCTGTTCACCAAGAAATGACAGTGTCCAGATTCACTGGCTTGATGTGGCTTGTCATACAGTTTTTATAAATTCCTCACCTTCTCCACCATGTTGTTTATACTCATTTGCATTTGGTCTTATTTCCATAATGGTGCTCATCTGCGTATCATTCTATGGTCATTTGTCCATGATGTTGACTATGTTATTCCCCACAGTTGTGTACTTATGTCTTATAATTGGCTCTACCCTGCACATCTCATACTACACTTAGTGCAGTGAGTAAATTATTTCTGGAAAGAAGCACAAGTTCTCATGCATCAGTGTTGACATATTATGTGCTCCTACAGCAAATTGTATGCCATTTAAATTATATTTGTGGACTCGGAGGTATTCCTAATCTGGAACCCTGATTTTGTTTTTTTTTTAGTAAGTATAGCTGATGAGAACTCTCCTTTAGATAACTTTTTTAATGACTGTTTCAGAATGAAACCAGCTAAATTCTATAGCTCATGGTTTAAAGGAAAATAAAGGCCTTTGACTGAGACTTGAACTCAAAACTTGAGTCAATCCATACTGTTGTCACTGGATAATCTACAAGCTAGGCTCTAAACTGTCTCGTAAAAAAGTGCTTCCTTCTTTTAGCCAGGAAACCACTAGTGTTGCATTTTTAAGGTCAACTTACACACACACACACACACACACACACACACACACACACACACACACACACACACACACACACCCTAGAAATCTGAGGCACTGTTCAAATTATTTACTTGTATTTGTTAACTGAGGTAGAGCACTAATCCACATTGACATTTGTTAGACTCAACTCTGGAGTATTGTTTCATTACATGATTTGTTTGAACTCATTCAGTAGGCAAATGGAGGGCAAAGAAATCAAACTCCAGACCACAACAACCTCCAGAAAGCCATGCCTTTCCACTGATTTTGGACTGTAAAAGAGCCACTCAGCAACTAGTCCCCTGGGCTGTCCCTTAAGAAAAGCACTTTTCATCTAGGAAATAATTAGCATGCTGTTTTAATATCTCAGATTACACACATGCAATAGAAATCCTTATCAAAGGCACTTCAAATAATAAAGTATTAAAGGGAAATTTAAAATTTTGACTGGACTTAAAACTAGGATGTCTAGCAATCCACATTATAGTCACTATCTTTGGACTATCAACGAGTCAATGTACAGCCAGGTTCCTGGCTGTCTCTTAATGTCCCTACAATACAGATCACTTTAGCACTGGATATACATACTTCTCAACTATCCCTGATGTCACATCATATTTGTGCACAGTCTCATAAAAGTTTTAATTTTCTGATAAATTACTGAGGGTTACAGTAAGCTGATGCCATACTATTTATAGTTCAGAAAATGCATGCTGATATGAAACCTACTGTTCTATTAACTTTTCAAATTAATTAGAGTAGTGTTTGAAACTTGTTCATGAATTTTGACCTTTGTCTCCCTATTATTTTTGGCTTTGTCCAGAATTCTTGAGCAAAGAAGTTGAACAAGAGTGCCGAAACCCACCTCTCCACACACTTTAAATAGAATCTCATCGCCTGTGTGATCTGCTCCTGGCTTGGCTATAAAAAAAAAAAAGTGGTCTTGCAGCTTGTGCAGGGCAGTCCTGTTTTGAAGAACACTTCCTACATCAGATACATGCAGAACATTAAATGTCACTGGCTTTGGCACTCCCTGATATTATGTGCAGCCCTAATCACTGTTAAATCATACTCTGTATTCTGCAGGTTTTAGAAAAATAAATAGAAAAAAAAGAGATTAGATTATAGCACCAGCTATAGTTCATTGGGCACCAACAAGACCTCAGAAAAGCTTTTTCTAAAGTCTGCTATTTACTACCAGTGAACTGGGGTGGTACTAATGTCATGAAGGTCACCATAACTCTGAGTAGGAAATTTGTTTATGTTTTTTTTAATATAGAAAGGCTTGAGTCTGCTGAGTTTACACTTTGCTTGTTAAATGTGGCAAGGCTTTGGTGCAGGAGCATACCCACCTCCTTTTTTGTTACCATAATAATATGTGATACAAACAGAGTCAAACTGAAAAAAAATAGCTCTCAACTGTACGTTTCACAGTACATTTTATTTTTAACATCCCCTTATGAAACAACTTTTTTTTTAAACGTAGTGTCACCTGAAATATGACTAGACTTTTCAGCTGATCCTGACAGCCCAATCACATATCACTAGCCAAGCTGCCAGGTTATGGTTTAGAGTTAAGATGGCATGATCAATGCATACAGTGTTTCAAAAAAAGAAAGGAAATGTTTTTACATCTGCCTAAAGGATTTGTTCAGTATCTAACAGTCTGCAGAATGATGAGGAGGTTGGAGTAAGAGACTTTAGGCAAATGTGCCACTGTACTAAAAAAGTCAATTTTGTAATGTGTCACAATTTGTAAAGATTCTTTCCGAGCTTACAGGCTGCTCATTAATGGAGAAGATACAAATGTCATTTAATAGAAGAATGGAAAGTACCTGTCATTACTTGATAAAAAACAATAATGACATATGCATAACTAGTTAAAGGTGTACTGCATTTACACATTTAGGGATATGGGTTGACCCTCGTCACTCATTTGATATCTCAAAGCTGTAAACCTGGCTTAATGAAATACTATGTCAAGTCTGTTGAAGGGTGATAATTATGTTTACATTAAATATATAATGTGTGTGTATAAGATTCTGGTTTAGTTGTCTGAAACTTAATGTCATCTAAAAAAACAGTACCTCATTTTGTTGAAAATTTAAATGGTTAAACCACAAAACAATGAAACTCATTTCACCGTGTCAGACGAATACATTTCCAAAAGCTATTTTTGCAGGGGGAAAGCCCCCTGCACCCCATATTTGGGGGCAAGCCCCCCACACACCCCAACTTAAATATGTTAACTTCACAGTCACACAACCGCAGAGAAAGATGAATAATCTTGACACACTATGTTTGTGTGCCAGTGCTGATTCAAACATCTAGACATGCAGGAACGATTAAAAGTGAGCTTTAGAAGAGAACTAATAATGCTCATTGCTAATTTGCATTATAATTCCTAACACCAAGACCAAAAATTGCCATGCATAATAGCTGTTCAGGTAATTTTCTACAAGCTATCATAGTTTTCAATCAAATGTGGTTCAGTCATTTGAGGGTTAGACCAAATAAACCACTACTTTATTATGAGAAAATGAATGTTCAGTCAAATGAACTGTAACAAAAATATGTATGTGTGTGTGTATGTATGTATGCGCATGTGTATTTGTAATATGTATATATATATATATATATATATTTATATATTTAACTTTTTTCTGCTCAGTCACATTTGGACTATTTTATAAGACTATTGGTAGTGCCAGTTTAAAATCTCATTTTTGTCAGATTTAACCCTGTCGGGGGGATTCAATAAAGTCTACATGGTCATTTTTCACCATGTGCACATCACGTGCGGAAACTGTTAGATTCAGTAAGCACTGTGTAGAGATACTCACCTTAGCACAAATAAGGTAAACACAGTGGCATGCTAATTAATCAATCCAACACAGTTTAGCTATTCAACAAACTATAAAGTATCCGTGTAGACACCGTGCTGGTTTCCCTGCGGATTCCAAAACTTTTGGAATACATACATGGAGTGGAATCTACACAGACAGAATGTTAGGGGCTGCTGCTGCTTTACTTCATTTTTATGTGCTACAGGCTGAAGCCAGTACTGCTGCTGCTGCTAATAGGCCTAGATTGAGAAGAAGAGTCTTCAGGCCCCATTTAACTTTTCACAGCCTACATAATGTGTAAGTTGTGGAGCACTACAGGGTGGATAGGAACACACTACAGGAACTCTATGACCTCTGCCGTCCTCAGCTCAAAGCCAGAGCAAACTGAGGAGAACCTATTCCAGTGGAGACTAAGGTATGTGCAGCCCTCAGAATCTCACCTACATGTGCCTTTCAGAGACCAACAGGGGATATGCTGGGGCTGTCACAGGCATCAGCATCCAGGATCCTCCACCAATTCCTGAATGCTATGCTTCAACATGCCAGTGACCACATATATCTATCCTGTAGTTCTGAGGAGAGGGCCAAAAATATGCAGGAGTTCTACCATGTAGCATACTACCCTGAAGTACTAGGTGTCATACATTGCACACATGTAGAAATTAAGGCACCACCCAGGGAACAGGGTAAGCTCTACATTAACAGAAAGGGCTACCACTCTGTCAACTGCCAAGTTGTGTGTAATGCCAAGGGAATAATGATGAATGTGTATGCAGGCAACCCTGGCAGTTACTATGACTCACATATCTGGCACACCTCCCAACTGTACCAGATGTTTACTAAGGGGGGGGGGGTCTTTATGGATTGACACACCTGGGTGCACACACGTAGGTCTCCTAAAAGACAACAGAAAGATAATATACATAAGTATCACATAACTACAAGATAACAATTTGCAGAAAAAACAGAAAAGGTAGCCAGTCAGTATTACCCACTGGAGAAACATGAAACAGTCTAGAGATGTGAAATACTAACAGCCAGGATGCAAAACAAGGAGGGTAACAAGAGAAACATATCCTTGTTTGTGCTATAATGGTAGCAAACATTTGCTCCCTCCCCTCAAAAGAACAGTCCATCCTTGTTTGTGCTATAACAGTAACTCACCTTTGCTCCCCCCAAAAGAACAGTCTATCCTTGTTTGTGCTATAACAGTAACTCAGCTTTGCTCCCCCCACAAAAAACAGGAAAATGGCACATTTTGCTTACAAACCATCTTTGAAATGCTAAAAGTGCTATCAAAGGAACTGTCCCTGAAACATTTGTACATATTTATTAAAACTTATTCCATTTTCATGTATTGAGGCAAACACAAGAACCAAGTCCCAGCCACTGATAAAGGTAACTGCCAGATAAACACCCAAAATCCAAAGCATAAAAATTGCCAGGAACACCACAGCTTCACACAGTAAAAGTATTTATTTGTAAAAAATGGACCAAATAAGCGCTTTCACGTTGTAAAACAAATGCTTCTTCAGATCATAAAAACACAAAGTCGCAATTCAGTTTAATAACAGTTAGATGTTCAATCAGCTATGTTAATTCATCACTTCATTAAACCAATTTCTTCCCTTTCAATACAGGTTTTAAACAGACACAAGCATTAATGCTAGGATGTTTATCGGCTTGTAGCCTCAAGATCCATTTAAGTTCTACTGTTTCAGTATAGTTAGTGGCGTCGAGGACTTTTGATCGAATGATCAAAAGTCAGAAACCCAAAGTGCCGGGCATACTTTTGCAAATGTGCTTTTCACCGAAGAAGCACTTTCGCGCAAGTATGCCTGTTGCCAAGGCCGTACTATGATGCGGATAAGGGGAAATTCCCTTTTCCCCACCGTAGTGCAGTCTCGGAGGGAGAATATTAAAGTGGGGGGGTGCAGCCCCCCTGGTAAAACATTAATGTAGTGGGTTTTTTTTTAGTAACATGCTTTAACGAAAGCGCGTTTTCAATAAAAACGCTTTTGTTAAAGTGTGTTCGGCGGTTATGGATTCAGACGTTTGATCATTCAATCAAACGTCCTAGATCTAGTTAGTGAGATCACCCCCCCCCCCCACCGGTGACCCACATAAACTATTTGTAGTACCCTAAAAACAAACTCATGTCCAGCATTTTCTTTAATATGTTTAGCTAGTGCATTGTTCATATTGCAAGTCCTAATCTCATAAGAATGACTAAAAATTCTATATTTTAATCTGTTATTGGTTTTATCAACATAGAATCCTGTGCAGGACTTGCATGTGACTAAGTAAATCACATTTGTTGTACTACAATCTGCATAGAATCTGTAACCAAAAATATATTTCATCCATGGATGTTCAAACACTTGTTTCTGTGAAATATATGTACAGGCTCTGCAATGCCTGCAACAGTATGTACCAAGTCTGACACAGAAAAAAGTTACTTGACCTATTATTACAATTCCCTGTGCACAGTTGTCTTTTCAAGTTTAAATAATTTCTGTACATAAAGGTGGGATTGTTCTCAATTATTTCAGCTGTATTGTTGTCACTTATGAGTATTCCCCATTTTTTTTTATAATATTACAAATAGAGACTACATCATTTGCGTACTTCAGACGAAATCTGAGTTTACTGACAAAGCTCCTATCCTTATGGGCACCAGCAGCACATCTAGAGAAGTATGGGGCAGCAATGTTTTTTCTATCATTGGCCACCCTCTCTTTATGCTGCATCAGAAGGTCCTTCTTGTAGCCCCTTTTCAAAAAATGTTGACTCAATACATCAGTGTTTCATGGCATGCTTCCTCTTGTGTGCATAGCCTAGAGGCTCTCATGTATTGGCCTCTTACCACATTAGGATATATATGCCTGGGGTGCATACTATCAAAGGACAAGTAACTATTTTTCTAACATCCCTTTCAGAATAAATTGGTATCTATCCGACCCATTTGGTTAACCATTAATTGTACATCCAAGAAATCTATCTCTTTCTATGACATGGACATAGTAAACTTCAAAAATTCAGTAGTATGGTTAATGTGGTGAAGAAAACCATACAATTCATCTTGGCCCTCTCCCCACAAGATAAAAACATCATCCACAAAACAACGGTAAAATCTATTGTGTGATCTGTTTATATTGTTAAGCACAAATTGTTCCTCCCATGAGTTCATTGCTGCATTTGCATATGAATTTACACAGTTGTGCATATAAGCAGTCACCATACAAAAAACATTATTGCTTAAAACCAAATCCAACATGCAGTAAACAATATCAACCTGACCGTTGTTGAAATTCCCTCTATGTGTCAACAGTTCTCTAATGGTATTAAGGCCATGCACATTCAGGATGCATGTAAGTAAATCCACTACATCAAGGGTCATAAGAAAAAACCCTGTTATATCACCACAACTCTCTAAAAACATGAAGAGGTCAGTTAAAAATTGTTCAGTGTCCCTGAGTACAACAGAAATGGAAGCCAACATTGCCTTAAACTTATTTTCCACATATAAAGAACATGTTTGTGTGACCCATCCTTCATCTGACACAATCAAATGTAGGGGTGGTTAAGTCAATGATTTATGAACCTTGGGAAGGCCCTTTATCAATGGTGTCTGATTTAGTCACAGTCAATGGAAGTTTCCATAAATAATTCATATAAAGCACTATGTACATAATCAATAATAGATCTTACCCCCTCTATGCTGATCTATACTTATGTTGTATCCTCATTCAGCATGGCAAGCATACTCAAATTATAATCTTTGTGATTCATGACTACTATAGACCCTCCTTTATCCGAGGGTCTGATGCTTATAGCTGGATTATTCTTTAAATCATTTAGGGCTCACTGCTGTGATGCTGTCAAATTGTAATAACCCTTAGCCCTTTCTCCATGCATATACTCACATAACTCATTTTCACATATTTTTATAAAAAGCTGTACATGTAAAGGCATAGATGGAACAAACACTTGATCACATGAGTCACGGTCTGTTGGTAACATCATTGTTGTCATTAAAAATTAGTTTTAAAGTCAAAGTCCGACAGAAAATTCTTAGATCAATCAGGGAATAAAACTGAGTCCCTTATTCAGAACAGTTAGTCCTGTTTCAGTTAAAATATGGTCAGAAAGGTTATACGCTATACAATTCACCTCCTCATCTTGCATATTCTTTGTGGGCGCTCGTTGGAATGATTCCTCTTGTGGCGCCCTGCTGAGCAAACGAGATGACTTCACCATCACTGGTAAGGGATGAAAACTCTGTTTCTCAGTTGGTCTTTCTTTTGCTCTGGCTCCCATATTACTCGATTGTGGAGCATCATGCATTAAAGGGTTATTCAATGCAACATCCTGTACACTATATGGGAAGGCAGCACATCAGTTCTTAAGGCAGCATCATCTGCTCCTTCAACATCCTGCTTCAGTCTAGGCTCTTGATTTTCTGACACTACCATATTATTCTGGTCAAGCTCAGGAGCCCTTTGCTGCCCACCCCTCTTCTCTGTTGTTCTTGGCCATACAAAAATATGACCAGATACAAAGTCATTATAATCCCTTATTAGTTTTATAGTTTTTATGCATTGAAGTTTCAGTTCATAATTGGCCACATTAGAAAAAAAGAGTACTTATACACCTTTCACCTTTAAAGTGCTGCTCAATATTTAACCTGCATGCTTCTATTGCCTCTAATAAACTTTGCTCAAAAGGCAGAAAATATTCAATCAACAAGTTGATGTATTTAAAACTTAAGTCTAAGTTCATTTGTTGCCATTGTTTAAGTAAGTCTGCATGCATTTAACAATAACTAGGCATACAAAGCACTCTTAATCCCCTAGGGATGATTTTATAGTGCAGACAAGTCTCCAAATGGAGGCATTGCCATTGTTGTCGCTTTAATCTAAACAAATTGTCTTCCACTTCTCTTACAAGTTTCCAAAACTCAGGAAAGTCATTGCTTACAGTTTATTTCTCTTTAACAGTTTCCACAAAACTGAGCCCAACAAGTGGCTTCTCAAATAGATTTATCACCTTACTCCATCTCTGCTGCAGGTTTCTGCTTGAATGATTATATTTCAGTTCTATAGTTGCTGTCTCAGCCATATCCAGGGTGGAACTCAAAAGTAGAAACAAGGCAAACACAAGAACCAAGTCCCAGCCACTGATAAAGGTAACTGCCAGAAAACACCGAAAATCCAAAGCAAAAAAAATTGGCAGGAACACCACAGCTTCACACAAATAAGTAAAATTATTTATTTGTAAAAATGGACCAGATAAGTGTTTTCACATTGTAAAACCAACGCTTCTTCAGATCATAAAAACACAAAGTCACAACTCAGTTTAAAAACAGATATTCAGTCAGCTATGTTAATTCATCACTTCATTAAACCAATTTACTCCCTTTCAATACAGGTTTTAAAGATACACAAGCATTAATGCCAGGATGTTTATCAGCCTGTAGCCTCAAGTTCTACTGTTTCAGTATACTTAGTGAGATCACCCACCTCTCCCCGGTGACCCACATGAACTATTTGTAGTACTCTAAAAACAAACTCATGTCCAGCATTTTCTTTAATATGTTTTGCTAGTGCATTGTTCATATTGCAAGTCCTAATCTCATAAGAATGACTAGAAAATTATATATTTTAATCTCTTATTGGTCTTACCAACATAGAATCTTGTGTAGGACTTGCATGTGGCTAAGTAAATCATATTTGCTATACTACAATCTGCATAGAATCTGTGACTAAAAATATATTTCCTCCATGGATGTTTAAACACTTGTTCCTGTGAAATATATGTGCAGGCTCTGCAATGCCTGCAACAGTATGTATCAAGTCTGGCAGATAACAAGTTACTTGACCTAGTATTACAGTTCCCTGTGCACATTTGTCTTTTCAAGTTTAAACAATTTTTGTCCATAAAGGAGGGATTTTTACCATTTATTTCAACTGTCTTGTTGTCATTTGTGAGTATTCCCCAGTTTTTTCATATAATATTACAAACAGAGCCTACATCATTTGTGTAGTTCAGACCAAATTTGAGTTTACTGACAAAGCTCCTATCCTTATGGGCCCTAGAAGGATGTCTAGAGAAGTACGGGGCAGCAATGTTTTTTTCTGTCCTTGACCACCCTCTATGCTGTATCAGAAGGTCCTTCTTATAGCCCCTTTTCTCATTTGTGCTTAAGAATAATAATATACAGAGACCACACATTAGATTTTACAGTCATTTTGTGGACAATGTTTATATCTTGTGGGGAGGGGGCCAAGAAGAATTGTATGATTTTCTTCACTAAATTAATCATACTACTGAATTTTTGAAGTTTACTATGTCCATGTCACAGGAAGAGAGAGATTTCTTGGATTTACGATTAATGGTTAACCAAATGGGTCAGATAGATACCAATTTATTCTGAAGGGATGTTGGAAAAATAGTCACTTGTCCTTTGATAGTATGCACCCCAGGCATATATATTCCAATGTGGTAAGAGGCCAATACATGAGAGCCTCTAGGCTATGCACACAAGAGGAAGCATTCCATGAAAACATTGATGCATTGAATCAACATTTTTTGAAAATAGGCTATAAGAAGGACCTTCTGATACAGCATAAAGAAAGGGTGGTCAAGGATAGAAAAACCATTGCTGCCCCATACTTCTCTAGACGTGCTTCTAGTGCCGATAAGGATAGAAGCTTTGTCAGTAAATACAGATTTGGTCTGAAGTACACAAATTATATCGGCTCTGTTTGTAATATTATATGAAAAAACTGGGGAATACTCACAAGTGACAACAAGACAGCTGAAATAGTTGAGAACAATCCATACTTTATGTAAAAAAATTGTTTAAACTTGAAAAGGCAACTGTGCACAGGGAACTGTAATACTAGGTCAAGTAACTTGCTATCTGCCAGACTTGGTACATAATGTTGCAGGTATTGCAGAGCCTGTGCATATATTTCACAAGAACAAGTGTTTAAGCATCCATGGATGAAATATATTTTTAGTCCCAGATTCTATGCAGATTGTAGTACATCAAATGTGATTTACTTAGCCACATGCAAGTCCTGCATGGGATTCTAAGTTGGACCCATGAGAGATTAAAAGATATAATTTTTAGTCATTCTTATGAGATTAGGACTTGCAATATGAACAATGCACTAGCTAAACATATTAAAGAAAATGGTGGACATGAGTTTATTTTTAGAGTACTACAAATAGTTCATGTGGGTCATCGGGGGGGGGCTGTTCTCACTAACTATACTGAAAGAGTAGAACTTAAATGTATCTTGAGGCTACAGGCTGATAAACATCCTGGCATTAATGCTTGTGTCTTTAAAACCTGTATTGTAAGGGAGGAAATTGGTTTAATGAAGTGATGAATTAACATAGTTGATTGAACATCTGTTTTTAAACTGAGTTGTGACTTTTTGCTTTTATGCTCTGAAGAAGCTTTGGTTTTACAATGTGAAAGTGCTTATCTGGTCATTTTTACAAATACATACTTTTACTGTGTGAAGTTGTGGTGTTCCTGTCAATTTTTATGCTTTGGATTTTCATGTATTGGGAATGATGTATACCTTTGAAATGGCTTGGCCCATGCCATCAGTACACTTCTAACTAATGTATACAGACAAAAGTGTAAAATCCTTTGCTTCAGAATTTTCTTAAATACATTCCAGCATATGCAATATGTAACCGCACAAATGAAAGCATACCATCTGAAGTTCGGCACTCCTCTGTGCTGATATATTCCAAAGTAATAGCGTATCTTCACTCTTCTCCACATAAACAAGTCTTCACCATCAGTTTGCCTAGGTACATGGTTGCCTTTTTATATGGTGTAGATTCAACTCTCTCAGCATGGTGAAGATGCAAATGAAGTGTGAACTTATTAGAATTGCTGAAACCCGAAACAATTGATCCATGTAGAGATGTAAACATAGTGCAGCCACTCCTCAGTGTTTGGTTTTAATGGATTGCAACTGTGACTGATTAATGGTTGGGAGAATGAAAATACAACAGCACTGCAGGCTGCCTTACTTCCACTGGGTATATTAGGTCACATCTACAAAGTGTTAGATGTAAGGTTGGAAATGTAAGTAAGCAGCACAAGTCATAGGCTGCATTCCTTCACATCCAACCTGCCCTTCATTTTTTACTAACTGCTTATGATATTATTTCCACTTATTATCCTCACACATGTTAAGGCCAGTGATATAGAATGGCTTACACAGTGCATGTCTCAGATTACTGCTCAGATAAATGAAGAATTGCCAACAAGCACAGAAATGTAAGACAGAGCTGTATATTTGCAAGCAGTCATTATGATGGGTTGTGTGATCACTAAGTGCACTACATCCAAAAGTACTAAATGTACAAATAGCACTTGTATGGTTTGATATCACTGTATATGCTATTGTAGTTGGTTGTGTGCATATTGAGTTGTTTCTTGTGCAAAGCTGTTTGTGTGGCAAAGAAGGCTTAGGCACCCATCCTGTGTTCTGAAAGTGCATTGGAGTGAGAGTTCAAATCCAGACCTATGTAGTAATATCTCATGTGTACTAACACTTAATAGTGTCTATGTCATTGGTTGCTTTTCCTCATTTTAACTACCTCTCCCTTTTCTTTATTTTTTTCTTGTTCTTTTTTTTTTTTTTTTGGCCAGTGTTTGCACGATGCACTGCTTAGCGCAAACATGGGTACAAGAGAAAAATGAATGTCAGGTTTGGCCTTGATTATCTCATTTGTATGAAGCGCACCAGTGCACAAACTGGACAACTGGTCAGACAGGACCCAGACAGCCAAAAGTAGAAACTGGGTGCATTCAATTAATACAATTGGGCATCACACAAATCCAGTAAGCAATGTTGCACTGTAGTTAACAGTGGTACCTTAAGAATGATTAGTAAAATAGGGAATGTCATGTAACTAGTGCTGTGGCAGCAGGTAGTATAGGGCTGGAGTACAGATGGTGTAGTACAGGGTGTGCAATATTTGTTTTACTGTTGTGGCATTGCAGTTTATAGCAGTGAAATGCAATGTAGACAAGTGTTTTCTCAGCCTTCTTGTGACAACAGGTGTAAATGTAGGACTGCCATACACATGGTCCTGGGTTTGAATAGAGTATATTCTGTACACTTTTACTGTTCCATTTTCCATTATAGTTGTTCTCCCTTATAACAATTGGCACAGTGTAGCTGATATTAATTGTATGTATGTATGAGGGCTGGGGCACTAGTATTGTCAGTTATGTATTTATTTTTCTATGTATTATCACATTTATTCTCAAATATATGACTGTGGGTATATTATGTACTGTATTCCTGTAAGTATATTTCTGCTGGCTGGACTGCCATGGCCTTCACATTTGTCTAAAACACATACACATACACAGATGCCTGTACATCCAATAACCTTGAATTTGCTTTGTTTGCTACTGTTGCCTCTGCTTACCTTTATACAAACATGGTGCTGGAAGGTAAGCACTGCCGAGCACCATATTTGAGTGATGGTAGGCAGAGCACAACAGTTTCAAGTCATGTGCACACTCCCAGTAAATGTGATGACTGTAATTGGTGGGAAAGCTTCATTCTCCATTGCTCTAGATCCATGGGAAAACATGGCAGGCGTTTGTGGAGAAGGTGTCAGGTTTAGGGCACAGAGATGGGGTGTCTAAGAGTCCAAGACTTTTATTGGACTCCTACTTAAGAACCAGTGTGCCAGGCTTCTGCAGGGGGACTATTCTGGCTCTCAGTATAAGTCGGAAGTTTTGGGATAGTTTAGCCTGAGCTATAACCAGTGCCACCGCTATCCCCTGCACTGACAAACCATGTAGGCATCACGGCAATGACCTCTGGAGCAGAAAGATGGATACCCCTGACCACTGGATTGGGGAATTTAAGACTGCAGACATCCTACACCTGTGTAAGTATCAACTACAGAGAGTACTTGTAGGACTTTAAAGATGAATATAGGCAAGACTGGTTTTCATAATGGAATTCTGTTCTGTTCTGTTTTTTCCACAGCTGCATGTGATTGTGAGGTAAATGTCCAAACCCATGGGGCTAGATTGGTGAGGATGAGGGAAGCATGTTGTATGTATGCAACAGAATAGTAGTGTTATTGTAGCATTAAAAGTTACAGATAAGATGTTTTTTCCTAAAAGAGTTGTATTAAATTGAGCATACATATCTCAACTGTAAAAGCAAGTATGAATTGGTTTGTAGTACAAACCAAGAGTCCAATATTACAGTTATTTATTTTATTTTGCATTTGTTAACTGGGGATGTTTGAGCCAAAAAGGCCCTTTTTCATCAGAGGCCCGGGGAGAAAAGCTCCACACAGAAAATTACAGATACATTTAAATATTTAGATCAGTATACACACAAATTACAACATACATGTTTTTACAGTGGTATGCAGCACATCAACAGTTACAGTGGAGAGAACAACAAGAAAATGTTAATTTAAAGATAAAGGTAATTCATAGATTTGTGGTGTACAGCTGAAATTTGGAACGTAGGTAGAATACATACACAGTACACAGTACATACATTGTACATTAGCCAGTGTTTGTGAGTAAGAGTGAAAACTATTATCAAGTTCTCTGGGTTTAGTATGTATACCTTATCTGCTTTCACTAACCTGGGGAGCAGTCATGGCACTGCCAATTTTGCTTGAGATGTTACCTAATGAGGTTTTTAAAAGAGGCTTTGCATGATGTGTTTTGTATGCTAGTGGGGAGAGAGTTCTATTTTTTAGCCACTGAACTACTATATGGTGTGTCTCCAAAGCTATTGTAGCTGTTTGTGACTTCTAGTAATAGTTTGCTTGACGATCTAAGAGGCCTTTTAGCTGAGTGATGTATTAGGTTTTTGAGGGCAGGACACTTATTGGGGAGGTAATAGATAGAATTAAAGAGGCAGAGCTGATTGTAGGTTAGGAGGTTGGGCAGTTCAATCCAGTGGAGCAGTCTCAAAGCAGTACAGTGATGATTTCTATATGAGCAATTTGCAGCAAAGTAGGCAATTCTGTTACAGTAGGTTTCCATTTTGCTTAGTTCAGTTTTGTTGAGATTAGTCAGAATGGGAGATGCATAGAGTAGGGTGGATAGAAGCTGGGAGCGAGCAATGGCTGATCTTGTGTTGTTGGTAAGAAACAGTTTGATACGGTAGTGTGATCCCATTTTGGCATGCACTTTTTTAATAGTTAAGTTGAGATGACTATCAAATTTTAGGTGGGAGTCTATGGTTATTCCCAATAGCTTAGCCTGTGCCACTGGAGTGATTGGAGTAGCATTTGTGGAGTAGATATTGAATTTTATTTTATTTTATTTATTATTTTATTTTACATTTGTTAACCGGGCTAGTCCAACTGGATACAAGTCCATTTGCAGTGGAGGCCCGAGGAGAAAAGCTCCACTATCTACATACATGATAACAAAACATTAAATACAAAATATATGTTGGTTTTAAATCAAAAAAGTAGATATAAAAAACAAAGTTTGATACGGTAGTGTGATCCCAGTTTGGCATGCACTTTTTTAATAGTTAAGTTGAGATGACTATCAAATTTTAGGTGGGAGTCTATGGTTATTCCCAATTGACAGTTATCAGTGTGTTTGTTAGAACTGGTTATAATCATAAGCTGAATTTTCTTTGGATTGAGGATAAGTTGGGCTTTGGTAAGGTAGTTTTCAATGTCAGAGAATGCTAGTTGAGTTGTTTGCAGGAGGGTGGGAATATTTTGTGCAGCACAGATTAAGGTAGTATCATCTGCATACTGAATGATAGATGCATGCTGTGTGGCGGTATGGAGGTAATTTGTGAAGACAGTGAATAGTAATGGTCCTAAGACAGAACCCTGTGGGACTCCTATAGTTATGGGCAGCTGAGGAGAGAGAAAATTTTCCCATTTTACAGCTTGGTACCTATCAGTTAAGTAGCTTTGGCACCAGATAAGAGTAGAATTTGATAGGTGATATTGGTTTATTTTTTTAGCAGGATTTGGTGTGAGACTGTGTCAAATGCTTTGGACATATCCAAAAAAAAGAGTTGACACCTACAGGCCTTGGTTTTGAGATGGTTTACTGTGTCTGTGAAGCAAAGGAGGGCTGTAGTGGTACTATGGGCAGGTCTGAAACCATGTTGAGTAGGTGACAGGATGTTGCTGTCTAGGATATATTTTAGCACCTGGGTATGTATGCATTTTTCTAGGATTTTGGCCGGGGGGGAAAGTATAGCAATAGGTCTGTAGTTATTAAGTTCAGTGGAGGTCCTGCCTTTATGTATGGGTGTAACATAGGATATTTTCCAGAGTTTGGGCACATAGTTTTCAACAATTGATCTGTTTATGAGAGTGGAGATTGGGATAGCAATCGCATCTGCTGTGAGTTTCAAGAAATAGCTGGGGAGTAGGTCAGCTGCTGTTGAGGTTTTTAGTTTGGAAAGCATGCTTTTGATTGAAGTGGTGGAAGCTGTTTTGAGGGTAAAGCTTGTATTAGTGTTATTTGTGTTGGGGGGGGATAGTGAGGTTGGAACTGTCCTGTGATACTAAGGATAGAACTGAGTTCACAAAGTGGGAGTTGAATTGTGTTTCAATGGGAACTTTAGTGTCAGGGGTGGTTGGTTTGTGGGTAGCCTTTTGGGTGGGTTTTAGTAGCTCGTTTACATTTTTCCAAAATTTTGGGGGGTGGTGTTGGTATTTAGTTTATAATGTCATGTAGTTGGATTTTTGTCCAGCCTAATAATTATTTTTGCACTGTTGCGCAGTTCTTGGTATTTAGTTAGGCTTTGTGTTTCTTTGTTTTTATAGTAAAGCCAGGCAGTGTCTCTGGACTTGAGGATTTGTTTGGTTTCTTTACCAAGCCAGGGGTTTGTAGAAGTTCTAACCTTGATTTTGCGCAATGGAGTGACAGTGTCTAGGTGTTTTAGAAATGTTTTGTTGAAATATGCTGCAGCCTGGTCAAATGGGAGGGTTTTTAGGGGGATCCAGTCACAGTTACAGAGTAAAGTATTGAGGACCTCAGGAGATATTTTTTTGTGTTTCTAGTGGATTTATAGTTAGTGGTTTTCCATATGCTTGTTCTACTATGTATAAAACATATTATGTTGTGGTCACTTAAGGTGTCTGGGAGACTGCCTGTATGGGGGTACAATGTGGGATTGTTAGTTAGAACCCAGTCAAGGATGGATTGCCTTTTAGATTTTTTTATCACATCTAGTTGGAATTTGGACTAGCTGCTGGTAGCCATGGATATTTATTAGATTACTTGGTGGTTCTGATATACAGGTAAACCAATCTAGGTTGAACTCCCCCAGAATAAGGGTTTCCTTGTGAGTATGTGGAAGAACACCAGGAGAAGAAGTCTTCAAGGCTAGCAGGTGTATTACCAGGTGGAATACAGATCACAATTGTGATGATGACCTTTTAGGGTGAAGTTGAAGTTGTGAGATAAGTATGTCCCAATGACTGGAGTTTGGTATTTGACATAAAGTTAAGTTAGACTTGTACAGTAAGGCAGTTCCATCCCCTTTACGAAGTGGTCTGTCTCATCTAATGATATTGTAGCTGGTAGGGAGAACTTCTGAGTTAGTTATGTTTTTAGCCAGGTTTCTGTTAAAGCAACTATGTCTGGGAAATAGTGTGCTATTGTGGCCTGGAGCTCAGGTATTTTATTTTTGATACTTATAATATTAATATTTAGCATTAAAAGATGGTTGGTTTTGCTGCTGTTGTTGATTTGCCCAGGGATGAAGAAAGTGGGGGTATTATGTTCTGACAATTGTATAAAAAAGAAGAAAATAAAGAGTGCACCATCAGCTGGAATTCAAACTTGTCAGCAAATAACTCCAAGTAACAACCTGTTTAAATGAAACTTCATTTATTGCAAACGAACAGGAGCTGCAGCAAGTGATAAAAGTTAGCGCTTTCGCGTTGACACCCAACGCTTCATCAGACATAAAGACTTAATGAATCTGGCTCCTTTTAAGCATATGTTCACATGATGTCATAATTGACTTAAAGAGACAGATATTTACAAATTAGTAAAGGTAAAAATACTATTGTTTAAATACATCATATGTTGAAGTCATTAAAAACATTAAAACCATGAATAAATTTTAATAAGAATAAACATACATGTAATAAAAATAAGATAAAATAAACCATAAACAACTCTAATGGTTTAATGGTCTGAAGCCAAGAAAGGCTTGATAGAAAGCCTTTCATTGAGTCCAAATTTGTGTGCTTGTAGTTTCACAATCCACTTGCCCTCTTTTCTTCTACTCTGTCTTTAACATTACCCAGTCTGTTATCTGTCTTTACCAGTTCAAGAACCTGAAATTTAAAAGTGTGGTTGTCACCAACATCAATAACATGTTTAGCAAGTGCATTTAATGCATTGCTCCTGGATATTGCATAGATGTGTTCTCTAATTCGTTCTCTTAGGGATCTAGTAGTCATGCCCACATAAAACTTCCTGCAGGACTGGCATTCAGCTAAATAAACCAGATTCCTAGATTTACAAGTTGCACAATGTTTGAAAATGTAATTCCTTTGTGTGACAGGTGTGTGAACATGTGAGTATTGGCTATGTGCCTGCATTGGTTGCAGGATGAACAAGCAAAAGTGCCATGCCGTGTTGGTGTTGTCACTGGTATGAACTCTATCATAACAAAGTAACCTATTCAATGACAGCATATTTTTATAAGCTACTCTGGGTTTGTTGTCTACTAGAGATCTGATGTTGTCATCGATCATAAGAAGGTTCCAATGTTTATGGAAAATATCCAGAATGTGCTTGTTCTTGTTGGTATAATGGAATGGTGATCCTATTTGTCTGAGCCCTAGAAGTTCGGGTGGTAGGTGTATATGAGGTGTCATATTTCTTGATGATGGGTATGGCTACATTGTCCCTTTTCATGTCACCTTCAGAGACAGCTGTAAGTACAGATTTTCTATTGTATCCCCTGGTTGTAAAATTGTTTACTAAGTCTGACTTGTGTCGTTGGTAAGCTGTGTGTGTAGAGGTGAGTTTGGAAACTCTAGTAACTTGATTCTGAACAATATTCCTATATAATGCTGAGGATGCATGCTGTTTCTGTGGAGTAAATTGTTCCTCCAGCAACTCTTCCTAAAGAGTTCAGTTTCAAATCCATGACCCTTCCTAAACACACTCACATCTAGGAAATCTACATGTTCGGGGGAATGAGTATAATCAAAACTCAGAAAATCAGTTGTTCCATTGAGATAGTCTACAAAATCTAAAAGATGTTCAGTTGTTCCTCCCCACAATAAAAAGACATCATCCACGAATCTATTATAAAATAATAGTGAATCAAGGAAAACAGAGTTCTGATTAAACACAAATAGCTGTTCCCATTGTGCCAACACCAAGTTGGCGATGCTGGCACATGGAGTACCCATCGCCACGCCTTGGTTTGTAAATAGTAGGTACTTCCATAACATAGCACGTTGTTTTCAAGAACAATTTCAAGTAAGGACACACATCTATCCACCATGTGCTTGTCAAATCACTTTTCATCAAAAAGCTCTCATGTATTCTAAGCCTGTGTTGTTAGGTATTGAAGTAAACAAAGACTTAACGTCCAAAGATACTAATATACATGTATCATTGACAGAGGAAGACTGTTTGAAAGTCGCTAAATTCTCTAAGAAATTGGTAGTGTCTTTCAGAATGTGCTTAGTATTCAAAACTACTGGCTTCAAAATTTTATCCAGATAAATGGATAGAGGCTCGGTCAACCAGCCTCTACTGGATACTATTGGACAAAGGTGGATCAGTGACATTCTTGTGTATTTTGGGAAGACCTCTAAAAGATGGTATTAGAGGCTTGTCAATTACAAAATACACATATAAATCATTATCAATCACACTGGTCAGCAATAAATCATATAGCATGGCATGAACATTCTTTATGAGACCATTTAAACTATGTTCAGAAATGGGTAGATAGGTATCTGCATCAGATAACATTGCAATCATTTTATTACTATATGTGGAGCTGTCCATTACAATGACAGCTCCACCCTTATCTGCTTGTCTAATAACAATTGTGTCATTCCTTCTTAAATCATCTAAGGCTTGTTTCTCTTGTTTAGTCAAGTTTATAAAATGAGGTTTAGCTTGGTTGTCATTATATAGCTTAAACAAATCGTCCTCTACTGCTTGCTCAAAGGCTTCTAGCAGCGGATGTGAAGGAGGAATGAAGGTGGAAGGCTTCTTAAATGCAGTATATTTATTCACTACTTCATCATTCTTACCATATAAAAGTTTAAGGGCTAAGTTTCTGGTGAACATTTTCACATCCACAACGATGTCTGTGACATCATTGCTATGAGAGGGAATAAACCCTAAACCCTTATTAAGAATAGACAATTCAAATTCACTCAAGCCATATTTAGAGATAGTAACCACTAAACAATCTGAATTATAAGTCTCAGAGAGTAAAACGTTACCACTCAAGTTTTCGGTCGCCATACTTTCTTGGTGTGAGGCATTTCTTCTTCCATAAATTTCCTCTTGTTGGTTCTCATCAAAGGGGACCAAGTTCTTTTCTCCTGGGGTCTGAAGGGTAGAGGAAAAGAAGTTCTAACCTTGATTTTGCGCAATGGAGCGACAGTGTCTAGGTGTTTTAGAAATGTTTTGTTGAAATATGCTGCAGCCTGGTCAAATGGGAGGGTTTTTAGGGGGATCCAGTCACAGTTACAGAGTAAAGTATTGAGGACCTCAGGAGATATTTTTTTGTGTTTCTAGTGGATTTATAGTTAGTGGTTTTCCATATGCTTGTTCTACTATGTATAAAACATATTATGTTGTGGTCACTTAAGGTGTCTGGGAGACTGCCTGTATGGGGGTACAATGTGGGATGGTTAGTTAGAACCCAGTCAAGGATGGATTGCCTTTTAGATTTTTTTATCACATCTAGTTGGAATTTGGACTAGCTGCTGGTAGCCATGGATATTTATTAGATTACTTGGTGGTTCTGATATACAGGTAAACCAATCTAGGTTGAAATCCCCCAGAATAAGGGTTTCCTTGTGAGTATGTGGAAGAACACCAGGAGAAGAAGTCTTCAAGGCTAGCAGGTGTATTACCAGGTGGAATACAGATCACAATTGTGATGATGACCTTTTTAGGGTGAAGTTGAAGTTGTGAGATAAGTATGTCCCAATGACTGGAGTTTGGTATTTGACATAAAGTTAAGTTAGACTTGTACAGTAAGGCAGTTCCATCCCCTTTACGAAGTGGTCTGTCTCATCTAATGATATTGTAGCTGGTAGGGAGAACTTCTGAGTTAGTTATGTTTTTAGCCAGGTTTCTGTTAAAGCAACTATGTCTGGGAAATAGTGTGCTATTGTGGCCTGGAGCTCAGGTATTTTATTTTTGATACTTATAATATTAATATTTAGCATTAAAAGATGGTTGGTTTTGCTGCTGTTGTTGATTTGCCCAGGGATGAAGAAAGTGGGGGTATTATGTTCTGACAATTGTGTTGGAGCAGTTTGTGTTGGAGAGGATGGATTTGGGCCTGGGTTGGGGTGGATGTCCCTACTTTTGGTGAGCCTGGTGTTAAAATGGTGATACAGATGTTGGAGTTTGGTGATGAGTGTGATAAAGTATTGTGTTTTTTGGAGTAAGAATGAGAGCATATGTGTTTAGATCTGAATTGGCCTGTTATGCAGTTCTTGAACAATTGTGTGCAGATATTATAATGTGTGATGTCTGTATATGAGAGTACATAATATAGTGCTGTGCAACTAAGTTTAGAGTTATTGCTCGAGTGATAACTTGTGGAGTTATAAAGAATTATGAGAAGAGAGATTTGATTTAGTTGTGTGATAGTCATGGTTATAAAGTTTGTTTGTTCTAGGTGGAAGTGTGGATAGGAATTATAGGGTTGCACTATATGTGGATGGGTAAGTAGTGTGGGGTGATGTAATAATGCCTAGCGGGAATGAGAGTGGTTGGGAGTATTGTGTGGTGGATCAAGTGCGTGTGGTGTAATGTGATCTGACTTGAGGAGCTGTCATTTGTGGAGGTGATGTAAGGTTGAGCTGTGGGTGTGGTTGCGATTACTATAAATGTAGAGTTAATGGGGGTGGGAGGGAATTAGGGGCAGGGCAAGGGAGCGGAGAGCCCGAGCGTTAGAGAGGGTGAATGGAGCAGGGCAGAGCCCACCAAGACAAGAGTAATGGGCAGCAAAAATAAGTGTTACTTTACAAATCTGAACACTTTAACAAATTCCTGAGGTCTAATGGCTTACCAGCAAGCAGAATTCAATTGCTGAAGAGCACTTGTGTCCTGATTGGAGACTAGTACTTACAATATCAAATTGAGCATGCATATCTCAACTGTAAAAGCAAGTATGCATGCATTAGTCTGTAGCTCAAACCTAGAGTACAATATTACACTTTAGTCAGAGGTTGTGGATTCAAATACCACAATACTGTTACTTCTGCAATTTACATTTAAATTAAATTAAAACCTCTATACCAGTGGCACAAATGCCTGCTGTAAAGTGTAATCTGTATTACTGGAACTCGCATATGTGCAGTATATGCATATGTCAAGGGGTACTTGCAATCTGTAGTATAGTGTGCATCTGTTAGGAGCTGGTAGTCTTAAAAGTAAAAGTTAAGATAATAGAGAAAATTAATTGTATCAGTGTATTGTATGTCACATATTCATAGGTTCATAGATTAGTACTAGGCTAACTGTCCTTTGGGCCATTTTAAACCTAGGCAAACTACCCCAGGGGACAATCAAGCCATGCACCTTGTGCCTGTAGGTAAACACCTTAACCATTATGCCAACCTAAGGTACTAATCTTATCTTGTTTTCTTTTTTTCTGTCACCACAACTCTATTCTCTTTTATTTTATTATTATTTTTTATTTGTATATTTTTTATTACATCGTCAAAACATATTATGTCATCCATGTGTACCACATCACTAAATGCTCCACAGCACAGTGGGATAGGCATGCCCCACAGGATCCGTCTGAACCCCCACTCTACCAGCTCCAGCACTGTTGCCCAGCACATCTGGGAGCCAACCTAGCAGCACTGCCTGTGCTGCTCCTGCACTACCTGCCCCCTCATGTATTCCTGCCCCAGAGACTGGTCCATTATTACCCTCCAGGAGCAGTGGTGGAGATGGTGATTTTCACCCACACTGAATTGCCAGGGATTGTGTGTAGGTCTGTGCACCACATTGTTGGTGCATGCCTACACCGGCTGGAGAGGCTGCTTTCCCTCATGTTAAGTAATACCAGGAGGAGGAGATGCAGCCATCAGGCACTCCAGCCAGAGACAGAGTGAGATGATAGTGATGACAGTCCAGTGAGTGAGATCTCGATTCTCACTGTCACCCAGCTTGATGACCATGTGTTCAGGATGTTCCTACTCTCACTCCAGTTATGGTGTTCCCCCACCTTTTGTGTCCATCACTGTCCCTGTCTCTTATCTTGTTTGTCTTCTCTGTAATTGCTTCCTTACCTACCCAACTTACCTCACCCAGACATTCCAACATCTCTTCCCCAACATTCCTCTCTCTCTCAAAAAAAAAAATGGGCAGGTGTCCCACAAACAAAATCTTCACATACATAGCTCTCCATTTCACACACATCTTGACACACTTGATTCTGTCCATTTGGCTATACAACTTGATTGTACTGTGGTCACTCCTATCTGTGGAGGTGACAGTCCAAATTTAGTTAATATTTTGCAGATATGTTCCCTTTACACTGTTAAAGAAATGGATAGCTATGGTTCTTTCCTACCTCCCACCTGCACATTCCTGCCCTACTTTCCATTTGTTCTTCCTCTGCTTGCTCCCCATTTCACCACTGTCCTATTTTCCACATTTCCTTCCTTTAATGCATTATTGCACGATGGTGTGAATCACGCACTAACATGCAGCAGTAATGGGAAAGTAGTTAAAAGTATGACATACAGCTGTATTCTAATTCAGTACCATCTGGCCTCAAAAAGGAATGTATCACTGCTTTAACTGCATTAACATATGCTGCCACAAAGTCATTTAAGTAGCAGGTGTATTCCAGAGACTCAATACTAACTGTCAGACTTTGTTCTTCCCCCTGCTTGCTCCCCATTTCACCACTTTCCTGTCTACCCCATTTCAACACCTTTAATCTGGTCAAAAAATAGAATCACACACTACACACATAAGTAGCAGAAAAAGCAATTGATCCCTTCACTTTTGGATCAATATGCAGTGAGGGTGAATGGTGACAAAATGCTGCAGTTACTTCTGTGCAGTGCCCGTTAACCCCACTGGGCTATGCCAACACACAGCAACATATCTCACATAAACATTTCATTTCACTGCATTATCCCTCTGTAATGAAAATAATTTTAAAGAATTAGATACACCTGTATTCAAACACAGTACCATCTTGGCCAATAAAGGAATGTGTCAGTGCATTAACAAATGCTGCCACAGAGTCAGTTAAGCAGCAGGTGTATTTCATAGACTCAGTACTAGCTATCAGGTTTTAGCAATGCAGCCTGCATTTGTGCACTGCTTACCTATGTGCAAACATGTGTAGCTCGCATGTGTATGCATTTTGCTAACTGTCACACAAACCCACTGCTCGCCCCCCCCCTATGGAAATGTTTATATTATGCTGTATTACTGCTGTTTACTGTCCATTTCCTGTGTGTGACATGAAATTACATGTGTAAACATTACAAACTGAGGGCCCTATCTAACAATATGTCACATATTTACAATACATCCATCTGTTCCCACCCCAAATACTGCAACCTTGGTGTCTCAGTATTTTTTCCACACATACATCAGTCACAGTACAAAATGTAATATCAATTATTGTGTGCTGTGCAATGCACATCAATCTGGTAATATGCAGAACTACAACTATTGACCACATTCCTAAAAACACTTATCTGCAAGGCTAGTGAAGGAATCAGCATGGACCATATCCACAGGGACATAGGTGACCTTCAACACACTTGACCCTACCCATTTTGTGTTTGTCCAGGGTAGATGTTGCTTATTGAACCTTGTGGACTTCTTGGATACTGTTCCCACAGGCCTGGATGAGGGATAACAGGACATACCGCCTATGTTGATTTATCTAAGGCCTTTGACACTATCCCCCATTCTTGTGTCATAGTGAAGATTTCCCATGTCCCATGTAGGAATTTAGCCATGTAGTAGTAGAGGGATATGCAATTGGCTTACTGACATAACACACACTCTCAAAGTTGGGGACTGCACCTCCACCAGTATCCAATTACCATAAAAGTGCCACAAGGATCTGTGCTGGGCCCTTAGGTATTTGCAAACTACTTCCCTGAAGCACAGGCAATGGTAGATGGCTGGTAATTGGACACACTAATATAGAATAACCCAATGATGGTAACATATTACGGAAAAAACTGCTACACACAAATGATTGGTGCCAAACTCACAGACTGAACCTTAAAGCACACAATGGCTCATTGTCCACTTTGGCAATGAAGTACCCATGCTAATAATGATATACATAGCACCCCTCTAAGCTCAGACACAGTGTTGTGAGACTTGGGAACATATTGATAGCAATCTACACTTTCATCACTATGTGTCCATAGTGGTGACACACACATTTGTATTGCCCACATCATACATATTTACATCACATCCAAGACCAGGGTGGTCATACTTCTGCTGTACTCTACCCTTATCAGACCACTAATTGAGTACAATACTGCCTTCTGTCTGTACCTCACCAGACACATGTAGGGTTGTACCTGGGAGACTCCAGGGGGCTCCAAGCATGACATAAATAGAAAGACTGAAAGACCTGTTAGTGTATCCAGTATCATGCAGCCTGATGAGAGGTTACCTATACCTGCCCTACAGAGCAGTCTCAGACCCTGCCTTACTGGAAATGCTGCACATCTGAAAATCAAATGGAACAAGAATAACTTGCCTAGGGTTCTCAACCTAGCCTCTGACATAAACAGAACATGCTGGGGAGAAAGATATATCCCCCAATGACTCACACTCCTCTGTAATATGCTCCCACTGTGTCTGAATCAGCACTCCTGAAAGGCCCTGTTTAATTGCAAACTTGACTACTGGTTAGGTGACTGTAAACTCACCTCTGGAGTGACACCTATATCCCTCATGGACATGGCCAGTTGGTGCTGCTTACAAAATCACTCTGCTAACAATAACCATCCAACTATGTTCAATAAGGGTACTTGTGTTTTTACACAGCTAGGCTTCAAAACACTGTAGGGCCATTAGGCTAGTAGCCTCCTATGTACATATAAAGCTATGAGCCTTACAGGTCTCCCAACATTTTGTCTCCCACATGGCCTGCTAATGACATCTACTATAAGCTGACCTGCAGTCTTGTAAAGGTCAGACTAGTGCCATGGTGCTTGCACAACATACTGTGTTCTGTAGTCTGTGTACATTGGTTGGGGTTCTATTCTCATTGCAGGTGTGTGTGTGTGTGTGTGTGTGTGTGTGTGTGTGTGTGTGTGTGTGTGTGTGTGTGTGTGTGTGTGTGTGTAGAGCAGAAGTGTGTATCCTGCAGTTACTGCTCCAATACCATGAATTGACAATATTTTGATACATGCATATGCCTACAGATCCATTTCATGCAGTCTTCCCAACTTCTTCTCTCTAACATGCACTGCTGATGTCATCCACTATTTGTTGACCTGCAACCATGTAAAAGTCAGACTTCTGCCATGGTGCTTGCGTAAAGTACTGTATTCTGTAATCTGTGTACTTAGGTAGGGGTTCTATTCTCACTACAGTCAAGTGTGTGTGTGTGTGTGTGTGTGTGTGTGTGTGCGTGTGCGTGTGCGTGTGTGTGTGTGTCTGTGTGTGTGTGTGTGCTGTTGCTTTACATTACAGAGAGCATTTTACAGTATCCCTAGTATGTGGGACACTGTTATATTCTCCTGAACAGACACTGCTGATGTCAAGTGTTGTCTGAGATACTCCAAGTTGAACTTAGAGCTGTAGCACTTACATAAAGTACTGTATTTTGTAGTCTGTGTACTTAGGTAGGGGTTCTATTCTCAGTGTAGTTAACTGTGTGTGTGTGTGTGTGTGTGTGTGTGTGTGTGTGTGTGTGTGTGTGTGTGTGTGTGTGTGTGTGTGTGTGTGTGTGTGTGTGTGTGTGTGTGTGTGTGTGTGTGTGTGTGCACTTGCTTGATAGTAGAGAGAACATTTTACAACAGCATGTAGGACATTGCTTTTACCATCTTCTTCTCAACAAACTCTGCTGATTTGCAGATGTGCAGTATACACATCAGGGCAGGGTCAGAGATGTCCTGTAGTCCAGGCACAAGTCACCTCATCCTTTCCAATACAGATTTCAAAAATGGTGCTTTCAATATATCCACTTATGTCATGGTATAGTATGCAGGACCTGTATTTTCTTGGTGTGAAACACCTGTGGTCTGTCCAGCTGTTGCAGGTGTCTGGTGAGGTACATGGAAAAGGAAGTATTATACTGTATTGGTGTTCAGATAAGGTTTGAGTACAGTGCTGTGATATCCTCCTCAGATCTGGATACAATAGCCTGACTTCTGAGGTGCACAACATAGCCTATACATACCACTGCACTTGGTCAAAGTTCGGATTGCTATCTGCATGCGTTCCCAAATCTTGCACCACTGGTTTCAGCATAGGGGAAAGTGTTTTCATTGGTGTATTAACCAGGAAATTCCACAAACCCTGACACATTCTGTATTTATTAGTAGACCATGTGGTTTGGCACCAATCATTCGTATATGTTAGCCCCTCTTGTACTATAGTCATATAATTGGTGGACTCAATGATTGCAACCAATATGCATGAATCAGAAAACTTGGTAAGCTACAGGTCATATTTTGTAGCCTGGACTGTTGAGAAATAGATTCCAAACAGTTTAGGGCCCAGCATAGATCCTTAGGGTACACCAGTGGTGATGGCTACAATGGCAGAGGTGATTCACCAACTTTCACAGTATGTGGTATGTCATTGAGGACACTGGTTAACTATCTAGTGATGTAAGTGTTAATCCCCACCTGGTATAGTTTTTCAATGATACCTGAGTAGAGGGATTGTGTTCAAACCCTTGGACAGATCAAGACAGGCAGTTTGCACTATGTTACCTTCATGCAGGCCTATCACACAAAAACAATGGGCTGTGACAACATCATGGATCACCAATAGTGTGACTCAGAAAATACGCCTACCTGACATGGTATGATACACACTTCAACACACCCTCCAGATGGACTGTGTTCCAGTAGAAGTGTGTAGATCAACATCCATCCATCTGAGTGGGCTGGGGACAGCACCTGATGCATGCATGTATAGACACATCCTGAATCTCCTGATCTGTGAGGTAGAATAACATATTATCATGGATCTTCTCTAAATGGATTGAGTGCAACAGACATGTGTGAGTTTTTGATGCTACATCTATGTCTGTTACATCTGTCAGATGTCCTCAAAGATCATCATCCTGTGGAACTTGAAAAGGCCAAGGCAGTTGACAGGAGTCCACTGTAAGGTATTCACTCCACAATGACAGATTTGGCCATCAACACCTATATTACCAAGTGGGTAGAACAGTGGATGACATACATGGCATCTAAATATGTAGATTGTGTTAAGTGACTTATATCTCATGTCCATTGATAAAGTGTGTACATCAGGACTGTCTGCTAGGCCCTTTCCTGCCCATGATTGAAATCACAGATGTCAAGAATGACATACAAATCCTGTGTTCCAACAGCTGTCTGGATGACTACAGATTATGGAAAAATCATTGACTCCAACTGAGACATTTATATATTGCAGACAGTATCAACACACATCAAAGACTGCTACCACAGCCATAACAACACATGAGATGAAAAAAAATGTGGGGATTTGTTTCATTTTGCAGATAAATGCACAAAGCAAGGACCATGTAGATGTCACACCCTATCAGCAGACTAGTTGTCATGTGGCCTGTGTTCTGGGATATAGGGTATATGGAATGTTCACCAGCATGTGTCCATGGTGGTGAGTACTCCCTTGTATGTAACACAACTATAGAGTATGTGCAGGACATCCACATGACTGGCCATAATACCTTCATAGTTCATAGCCTTCACCACACCAATATCTGAGTACAATACATCCTTTCTCATGTCCCTCCATACACATCTTCCAATGATGTGTAACTGAAGTATTCCACCCTTGTCACTGTGAGCTGTCACACATCTATTTGTGCATACCTAGGTATTAGTTTTGTTGCATAAGCATTACTGTTTGGCACAGAACCCCCATCAAGACTTAATGCCACATGCATGTGCTATGCACACAAGTCAACTAGCCTGTAGTGATCATAATATCAAGTGTGTCTCCTCACATCTCCTGCATATGTTAGTGTCAGGAGAGTGTGCTTGATTACACTCATAGATTGCCGACATATCCTAATAGTTCTACAAGTGTGTTGGTCTAGAACTATCTATGCTCACTCAGAAACACTTATGTTGTGTCCGGGACATGGGTATTACTGGTGGTATTATTCTGATATTGTCAATGATTGTGTGTCATTGTTTTCCTGTTTGCCATGAGCCTTTATCTATGTCCTACTTGTTGGAGGCCTCTGCTGATAATACAGGCATACTCAGACAAATCAGTCTGCACATCTTCACAATACGCGCCCCACCCCAATTGTATTTAACACCCATGATACATGTCCTCTCCATTTTTCATGTCTGGGTGCTTGTATCATACAAACATCCTCCACTGTTATGTCACCTTGTGTGACAGTCACATCATATACATTTGTCACTATGCAGTCTGTAGTGTGCCATGTGGAGATGTGATTAGTGTTCCTTCTGCAAGTGACTTCCTTTTATATTTCCTCATGTACAGTACATTACAACGTTTCACTTGTCCTCCTTCTTGGTGTTCATTCCCAAACTTCATCTGTGTGTCCCTACTCAATAAACACACTTCTCATGACTGTTTCTTATAAATGGCAGTCCATGTACCCTTACAGATCATTGACAGAACTTGTACAGACTGTCTGGAATGGGATTCTACAATGCTCAGCACTATATACACTGTCCTGTCCTGTGCCTGCAACATGTACATTAATATATGAAAAAGCCTGCTGGTTTGTGTGGCATTCCGCACAATCCCACTAGCCCAGTATGCTACAGTGTACACATACAGTGTACCGTCCAATCCCTGCAACATAATACATTTATATATGAAAAACCCCGGTGGTCCATGTGACATTCTATGCAATCCTGCTAACCCAGTTTGCTTATCTGTAACTAAGTTTGCTATCTGTGTTGCTTTACATGATTTCCTGGCTGTCACAAAACCCTGCTTGTTTATGTTTGAAGGCAAGCCGTGGCATGAATATTCATTAAGAGCTGCTGCTCAATGCACAAACACGTAAACTCCTACATGAAGCCTACATGGAGTTTATATAATCCCAGGGTCTATCTATGTTTGAACTTGGCTCACTGTATGTTTCTTGTGCAGTGATAATTGTATTACCACAGAGTTATGTTTGGTTAACTTAATTTTATGATCCAGACTTTGTTTTATAAAATGCACACTATACTTTTGAAGATACTGTGTACAATTTAGTAATATTAATTTGATTTTGTGCAACTTTTCTTACTGCTTACTTCTGAAAATAAGTTTTGTCCTGTAGAGCTAACCTGTTTAACAAACTGTAAGTAAAATATTACCTACTACCATTGTTATGTAACTGTAGATTATTTTAATGTTTCACCTTTTTAGTTTTGCATATATTAACAAATATGTGACTTATAAATGAAGACTAGGTATTACTTGCAGACTGCTTCTAGTTGTATATTTATTATGTGATATGAAAGTGACATTGTGCTTGTACTGTAGTTCTTCCTGCCCAATAAAACTTCATGACTAAACAGATAAAGTTCAAATAAACTATATCCATACCTCTCAACCCCTTACAGCAAGATAAATAATGGAGGGACAAAGGCCCAAAAATAGGAACATTTTTAAATATTGCTCTTACGAACAGAAAGTTGATAGGGTATGAAATATGAAACATAAAAGTCAGTTACTATTTTCCATCTTCAGCCCTCAATGATTTTTTAATGATCTGCTGGAAAAAAAACACAATTTTATGAGAAACAGACAAAAAATATGAGGCAAAAATCTGGACAGTTGAGAGGTATGACTATATCTTTGAGACATACCTCCAAAATAATACAGTTCTTTTATCAAAAAGAAGAACGGGCCATTGGTAGTAGTATCTTTTCCTTAGTTGTAATACAGTTGAAAATATTATTTTTTATTTATTTCATTAGTAAGTGGACTTGATAACAGGTCCTTTTTCAGCAGTAAAATACAAATGTGCAGCATCGAAGTTAAATAATAACAGTATTTTTTTTTACTTTTCTCATAGGTTCATAGGTTCATAGGTAGGTACTAGGCTATTGGCCCAAAGGCCTATGTAAGCCTAGCCAGCAAGGTACCATAGCTTACGCCACCCAAGAAAGTTATTTTCCTGTGCCACTGTCCAGCAGAGACACAGAAGTGATCCATGCGGTGTATTTCCTATTTCCCATCCACTCATCAAGATTTTTCTTGAAGAGTGCTAATGAAGAACTTTGCTTGACATAGATGGGTAGCTTATTCCAGAGTATAGGAAGTCTCTGGGACAGGAATCTATGCCTCCAGTGAGTCCTGTTTATTGTGGTGACAAGGTTTATGTCCCTAGAACATGTAGCTTGGAGGGATTGAGATTTCTTTAGGTGTAGCATGTCCAACAGCTCTGGGTTTGACATAGCTTTATATGTTAGGCAGAGATCACCTCGGAGTAGGCGATATGCTACGGAGTAAAGCTGGAGTTTTTTGAGGCGGTCAGTTTAGGGCATTTGTTTGAGGCCAGTAATCCTCTTTGTCAGGTACTTCTGTAGCCTTTCCAGCTGCTGCAGATGTCTTGTGAGGTACATTCCAAAAGGGGCATTGTACTCTATAATGGGTCTAATGAGTGACGAGTAGAGGGGAACAATGACCTGTTTTTTCCTGGATGAGAACTCTTTTATGATGAGGTGTGCCACGTAGAAGGACTTCCTGACTACTGTGGCAATGTGACTATCAAAGGAGAGACTACTGTCCACCTGGGGTCCCAAGGTCTTTTATCATGCATTCGGTAACCAAACATCAGATGTATGTACAGATGGATGTTTTCTGGGGGTTGGGTAAGGAGGCATGCTGTTTATATATGTCTGACAGCAAAAGGTTGAAATATGTTAGTCTGTTCTGTTTGTTGTTTCAGTTTTGTCTCAATCTGGCATCACAGTGATACACAAAAGGTAGCAATCTTTGATGGTAGGAGTCAGGGGACATACTCTATGTATGTTTGACAGGAACCACATGCAATATATGACTGCAGTCATTTGTGCCTTGTCTTTCATCTCATTCTAACAGCAGATGAATACAGAGAAGATGACTATCTTTTTTTGGGGGGGTGGATGGGGGGTATAAATGCAAGCACTGTAACCCAAGATGATTTATGTATTCTCACAAGCATTTGCGTCTTTACTTTGTGAACTGCTATTTTGTCAGACACAACATATTCCAATAAAGAAAAGAATAAAATGGATTTCTTTCTTTACTCTTGTTTTTTGTCCAGGCTATCGTATCAAAAGATTGAAAAAAAAGCTCTAAAATGCAGCTCAAAGTATGTATAATTCCATGGCTTCATTTAATTATTTATTCCACAGTTATTCAAAATTTCATAGGTATATACTAGGCTAATGACTCCTTGGGCTTTTATAAGCCATGCAACTCAAATGTATCCCACGGACTATTGTTCATTAGGGGTTATTTTAAAGGGTGTAAGTTAGGGCATGATTTAATGGCTGCCTCTGTCCATGAGAGACATAGGTGTCAGACCAGGGGTGAATTTCTGATTTTTCATCCACTCATTCAGGTTGCACTTAAATAGGGATAGGGAAAGGCTCTGCTTCATGGAAAGCCTAATCCAGAAAATGGGGATTCTCCAAGATGCATATCTGCCCCTCCAACATGTACTATTTAACTCACAAGCAAAGTTTAAATCCCTAGATCTAGTAGTTCTGGTGCTGTTCATTTTGAAGATATGCAAAAGGTCCATCAGAGTGGGATCCAGGGATGCCTTGTATGCCAGGCATAAATCACCTCTCAGCAGTCTGTAAGAAACAGAGTATAGAGATAGGGCTTTGAGGCAATCTCCATAGGACATTCCCCGGGATTCATGAAGCTCAGCACAAGGACGGCATTAGCTTTGCGCCGACCATGTGGAGTAGAGATGGAGCAGCAGCACCATATGTATATTAATGAAAGCGTGCTGCCGCAACGTCCACATACACAGGAAACGTGCATGAGTGCAGGGGGTGTGTCTAAGCACTGCACAGAGGTGTGAACATGTCGGCTACAGACATGCAACCTAAAATGCTAACTAGTACAGCCTGCCTCTAATAGTAATCACTCCTGTCAGTATCAGTGGATACTGAAATGTATGCAAAGCATACATGAGAGTTCCGCAAACACCAAAATAAAAAGTAAACACAAAAGCATGCAACTGAATTTTGAGCCCCCGTCCCTCGAACAATGACATTTTAAACCCTGTGCCCGTATTTCATTGTAGTGTTAATTGTTATACCAAGTGGAAGCGAAACACAGCTTGTTTGTGTGCCACTGCCCTTTGCTAAGCCTAGCCCAATGGTTAGGATTACCACCTGTCCCACTTTGCGAGGGACAGTCCCTGTTTGGGCAGTTGTATCCTGACCAAAAATATTAAAAATGACAAATTTCCTGAGATTGTAGGACATAATTATGTCCCATATTTTGTGTAACAGTTGCATAAAATAGTTATTTCTGTATCTAAAATACCTAAATGTTACAAGAAATAGAATAAGCAACTAAACTGCTACAAGAATAAGCTTTTATTTAGGCAAAAAAGTAAAGTTCTATCCTTTGTACTGACCGTGGGTATGTAAAATCTGATGTGTGTCCCGAAAATGTCCCACTTTGGCCATTTGAAAAGGTGGCAAGCCTACCAATGGTCAGAGCATTCGCTCAATATCTGCCCATTCACGGTCCGAGTCGTCTTTGTCTGGATGGCCCAAAGATGAATGGGTATTACTGGGTCTACCTACCATGTCATGAAAGATAAGTATTTGAGTGTACCTATGTGCATGAAGTATAGCATGTGGAAGATCAAATATGCTAGGGTTGTCCTCACAACATTATTGGTACCAGAGATATGTAGAGTATGCAATGTGTACTGCTGTCTGTTCCATGGGCTAGCAACCAGAGAAGGGATGGATGGTGTGTTTGTGGAATTTGGGGAGGGTGACGGGTAATGTAATAATTCGCCAAGGGGAGACTGAGTCGGATGTACAATAGGTGAACTGGAGGTGTACAAGGGAGCAGTGGGTGAATCAGAAAGGAAACCAAAGAACATACATTCACATCCCCAATACACCCTGACAGGCCATACTGCAGAACACAATCCCATAAACATATGAACATTAAAATGTGCAATACACATGTACAGAAACGTTACCAGCTCACACCCACATAATGGTCTGGCCTGAACTAAGCCATCCAACCCCAACACACCTGGATACATAATTGAATACCCATCATCCCCTCCACAGCACCCCCCCCCCTTGCTGAACGTCCACCAAACCACCCATACTCGGGCTGCTAGCTTGTCGCAGCCATATCTGCACATAGTGCCTCCTACCCACATCTAGTAGGCAGTCTCTCCCTAGGCAGTCTCAGGCTTGCAAATTAGGTATCCCATGCATGCATAACCCTCCCTCATTTACAAACAACCAGAAGAATGGGATTTGTCATCCACAATTTTTGGACATCCCTCATGGGATAAGTGTCTGTTCTCAAGATTAGACTTTGTGGCATAACACGATGTCCACCCCCTTTGACATCCGGGCACAAGTCAGATTATCAGTACTTGTCCGTAACCCCGCTCAGCCTCCACCCGGTCCTGCAGAACCTAAGACCGGGGGTTAAATACCTGACTGTGATGCACGTCTCCCCACGTGCATTATCGGGAATATATACCTTTCACATATTCCCATGAAGCTTCCCCATTACCATCTTCCAAATAGTACATTGTATACTCCGTCCAGGTTCCTCATCGTAATGATGCACACAACCCCTGTATACAAATGGTACAGGTCCCTCCTGGATGTGGTTGTTCATATACATAGCCATGTATAACTCCAGATATGTAGTCATATATCTATAAATGTACATACTTATATTTGCATAGCTACACATCACACATACATCCATATAAGTAGTTGTCAAGTATGTGTCCTATTCATAAATATGTATACTTGCAAATGTATACCTATGCCTCTCAGAAACATATGAACATTAACATGTACTATACATATGTACACCAACTGACTGTCACATTTGTTGTCAGTAGTGTGGAATGCCTGCAGTAAAGTCATATATACTAATTACCATCCATAGAGAATGTATCACGGATGGTTTAGTGGTAAAACCAGTGACTATGGTGTTTCTGTTCCCGGGTCCAAGCCATGCAAGGACTGCTAATTTTATATGATGCCCAGAATAATGGCAGTCAGATATAGGGTGATTAAGGTACTTTCAAGCAGACATAAGCGTGTATGCGCGACGGTAAGTGGCGGTCATTCAACAGTATGGGAAATGTAAATAAGCATGTAGATGCATATGCATGTGTATGTACAGACAGACATATATATATATATATATATATATATATATATATATATATCCATGAAGAATGAACATGGTCACAATAAAGCAGTCATAACGAATTTTAAGAGAAACAGCAGCGGAAACCCCCGTATTATTTAGTGCTGTCATATCAAGCTGCCCAGAGGTGAGCAGATCTCCTGCATCTCCAACCACAGGTAGGATGCTAACAATGGAACTAACTGTCCACATGATAAATGTGACTCTCATAAAGGTACAGAGCAGTCCCAGTCACAATTTGGATGAGCCAAAAACTGGAAGACTAATTGCACACCCTGACCATTATATGAACGTATGTCCCAGGACTATAAGCTTGGGACATCTGAATATGCTTGGAGTGAGCCAACATACGGGACATGTCTAGAGCAGTAGGGAGTGGCTCATGTGTAGTGGTGTGGTTTATTTCTGACCAGAGAATGGATGACGTCTGTGTTAGTGATGTTTTGCTGTGTTTGTTCTGTTAACTATGAACCATGGGTATACATGCAAATGAAGCAGCACAGCAATAGTGTAGTGGTTAGAGCATCCATCTATCGAGCAGACGTTGCTGGTTTGACTGCAGCACACACCATTTATGAAGCGTAATCCATAAACGAGCATATCCTGCTAATTTTATGCTGTATAAAGATATAATACCATTGAAATGTGAACTGGGGTGATGTATCACAGTAACAATGCAGAAGGTGTTTGCATGATGGGAAAAGGTGGTTAAATGGAAAACCACTGCTGAAAATTGTTGTACTCACCCTTTGTCCAATGGCCCTTGTTCTGCCCAGCAACACAATAAACCACCTCAGCCAGGCTCGACGCCAGAACCCTACACATCACAATCAATGTGATTTACCACTAAGCCACGACAGTTCATAACGAATGCAAAGGAAAACAGCAGCGGAACACCCGTATTATCTAGTGCTTGACATATCAAGCTGGCCAGAGGTGAGCAAACCCCCCTGCATCTCTAACCACAGATAGGATGCTAACAGTGGAACTAACTTTGTCCACGTGCTAAGTCTGACTTTCAAATGGGTACAGGGCAGTCCCAGTCCCCAGTCAAACAAGCCTAAAACCAGATGACCATATGAACACCCTGACCATCATATGAAGGTATGTGCCAGGACTATAGGCCTGGGAAGTCTGAATATACTTGGAGTGAGTCAACATGCGGGATGGGTCCAGAGCAGTAGGGAATG